>NW_024103829.1:0-12158 GCF_003945595.2 Pipra filicauda | reverse complement strand
TTTTTTGTTGGTTTTTTTTGTTGTTGTTGTTTGTTTTTGGTTTTTTTTTGTTTTGTTTGTTTTTTTGTGTGTGTGTTTTGGTTTGTTTGTTTGTTTGTTTTGAGGGGGTGGTGGTGAGTGTGTTCTTTTTTGTTTGTTTGTTTGTTTGTTTATTTTAATCTAAAACAAGCAGCTTCATTAGGAATTGGAATTAGGAAATCCATATTTTCCAGTATAATTAAAAATTATAAAAGAACTTTCTCAAATTCTCAAAAGTAAAAACAGCTCTGAATAAGACGAAGCAGAGAAATCTGTAGGCCAAAAGGCTTGAGGAGTTATGGATGAATAACATGTATACTTCGATCCCATCACAGCATCTCATGATCCAATTCCAAACCTCTAAACTTTCATAGTCCATGCTATGAAAGGATAAGAACAAGCATTCCAGAGTTGATTATACTATTTCTCCAACTAATAAGGATTTGCTTTTCTCCATTAAAAGTATACCAACATGCAAATGCTGCCTGCACAGCCCCTTCTCTAAACAAAACTACGTCATCAAATTCAGTTCTCAAAAAAACCTACCTGAAAAAGACTCACATCTCCCTGGCATTAAGTATCATACCATGAAGGACAGGAAAAACACAGAGATGAGATGAAAGGAAGTGTCTTTGAAGAAACATTTCCTAAAGGTAAAATTGCTTTTCTCTCTTTTTCCCAAACTTCCTAATCCCAACAAACTTCTTGGCAAGTTGCTCCGTAGATGTTCTCAGGCAATAGGAAGCAAGTTCACCATCAAAGCAAAACTCTAATTATTCTCAATGTTGAAAGACTTGCCATACCCAAAAAATATAATTTCAAGGAAGGAATTATTATCATTTGGAAATTTCTGCACAGCTTAAAAGGAGACAGAAGCTGCACAACTGAAAGCTTTGTGTATAACAAACTGTCAGAAGTACTGTTGAACTTTTGGTCTAATAAATGGTAGCAGATCTGCCTGACTTGGCTTGGTGGAGTTTTCTGTTACCAACATATTTGATCATATTCATGAATACGTCCTCTTGCAACCACGGAACTAAACTAGCATTTCCAAGAGGCTGCCATAGGACAAAATACTATCTCCATACAGATTTTCACATACAGATTGATATCAATGGGACTAACATTTGAATTTACACATAAACATACCTATGTAGATAACTTATCAGGCCAATACTACAGCTCCCAAACAGCAGTGGTCAACAGTTCAGAAGGAGACTGTACATCCAGTTAGGAATACTTACACATACAGGAAGATGTTTCTTCATAATACCTTCTCTCGCTAGTGGGATGCCAGTGAAACATACAATAAAAGCAGTGTTGATATTTTAAGACAGCATGCAAATAAAAACACATTAAAATTAAGAAATCAAAACAAACCTAATTGCAATAAGGTCAAATGAAACTACTATTTCTCTAACCTGAATCAAATCCTCAAAGAGCCTGTGTTTCAGCTTGGATCATGCTGCTTCTCCCACGAGACAGGGAGATCCTTTATACCTGGATTTGTTGCTCCAGCTCACACTAGCATGAGCAATACTGCCAGGAAAAGCTGCCTCTCACCACAGAATGCAGTATTCTGCATGCTCACTTCACAGATTTCTGACAAGTGGAGTTGTGGCCATTTTGCTAAGCCCAAGTAACAGCCAACCCTATTGGAGTCTGCAACCAGTGGTGCCTTAGTGTCCTCAGATTTCTTCATCTTATGTATAGCACATAAAAATATCAGCACACAACACTGAAGTACAAGTTCATTCTCCTCAAGCTGCAGTTTCTGAGGGAGGAGGTTGAATATTCTTTTCAGCTTTTGAGAAGGCAAGATGGTATGAACCCCGAGAGTAGCAGAAGAAAGTATCAATGTATAAAGTTTTGGTGCAGGACTGTTTAAGTTTTTATTGCAACAAAGTAAGTTAGTATTTTCATACAACAGAGGAACTCAATCTCTCAGCATCAAAACACTCTTGTGACTGTGTCACGACAGGAAACTCACTGAAAGGTTTGTTCAGTATCAAAAAGCATGTTTGTTTTATTTTTTCCCCTCTACAGAAGATAGTTTCCTCCCTTTATCATTTAGTGCTTCTCAGACTAGATTTGAGAGTGTTCTGTAATTGGAATAGAGTCTTTGAGAAATACTACCATGCACCGAACAAAATTGAGAATCTGAAGGACTTTACTGTAAAAAGCAAGTTTCAATAACATATAAATTAAAATACCCTACAAACAATTGTAGCAATCACAAGGAATTAACTAGATTGGTGGCAAATACTAGTCATGAAATGAATTTCAGATACTGGTTATTTCTGAACTAATAAATGGAATGACAAGTAATATAGCGTGAAATGCATAGTAACGAACAGTTTCATAGTTGTATTTTTAAAAAGCACTATTCACAATGGCAGAATTGTTGCATTTCTTAAAAGACTTCAGAAATGCTGGGTGTCTCACTAGACACTTTTTCTGTCTTATATCTGAAAGACTTTAGTATTCCAGATTTTAGATAAGCACAGGCAATTTTTACCCATTTACACTTCAGACATATTAAATACAACACTTTACAGAGAAAAAAGAAGAAATGCAGAACCATGTCTACATCTCCTTGGAGACAGCAAGGCACAACAGACCAGGTCTAAGGGTAACTATCACATTATAGGAAGCTTTAAAACACAACAATGAGGTTTTTTATTAATTATTTCAAACCTTGTCTTAGGTTTTTCATTAAGAATGAAAAACAATTAAACTCTTATCAGCTTTTCCGTAATGGCATTTTGAACTTTACTGAAAATTTCTGATTTTGATGTGTGCCTACTTTAAGAAAAAATACAAAGAAATATGTTTAACCTTTTCTTTCATTTCAGTTCACAGCTTCTATAACAAGGTTACTGGAAGAAGCATTGTAATATCTAATCCTATGCCTCTGACATACAATAATGAAGTATTTTGTTTGTATGCTACTTGAACCCAAGTAGCTGCATAGAAGAAAAGAAATCACAGTTCAGCCAGCTCATCTCTCTTTTCTTATTTTTAGCTTAGTTTGATTAAATGTGCATGAAACTTATGATTCCTCCAATGGGACAGCTTTAGGTAGATGTCAAGATCAGACAGATTTTTGAAAGATTATAATGCTGATTTTTACAGGGACAGTTGGGAGGGATGACTTGCTCTTAATTCTAAGTTTTCTTTAACTCCATTGCCAAAATGTACTGTTTGAACTGTGCTTCTCTTTCCACTTTCCTCTTTTCTCCCTTTCATTTAAAATAGACAGACAGAAAATATAATATTGACTAAGAAAGCAAAACACAAAAGTAGAAGTGGGAGGAAAAAAGGAAAATACACTGGACTCAAGAAAAGCAGATTATTTAACATGGGAAAGCTTATTTATATTTGCTTTGCTTGTATGTGCAGCTTTTGCTTAACCTATTAAACTATGTTTTTCTAAACCCACAAGTTTTCTCACTTTTACCCTTCTGATTCTCTTCCCCACCCCACCGGTGGGCGAGTGAGCAGCTGCAAGGGGCTTAGTTGCCAGCTGGGTTTAAACCCAGGACCTAAACAAAACTCTGCTTGTTGCAATGCCAACCAGAGCCCACGGTTACATTAAAATAAAGCCCAGCTGCCTGGGCTTAGATTAAATGTTCTCCCTCACACTGTACACAGAAGAAAAAATCCCCAAATCTGGATACTGGTGTGTGTCTCACTCCCAGTCGGTCCTAAAGAAATATAATCTTAATCGAGACTTCTTTTTTATCAGAGAATATGGCATTTCAAAAACCAGTATTACTGTTTGATTTAAAATGCAGTGACATGGCACCATGCAAAAGTAAAATCTACTTCAATCACAAGCTTAAAGGAAAAAATATCACTTTACACCAGCAATAATCAAGTAATTTCTCCTTAACAGCAGCATTCCAAGAAGTTTAAGCAAACCATTCGCTAAAGAATAACAAACTGGTACATGATATCTACCCTTCCTCACGGGTTGTGCCAACTACGTTAAAAAGGAATAAACAAACCCTGGAAATCTCGAAGAATGAAAAAAAAACCACGTCAGGTAATTCAGCAACCAGTAATTGAACCATTTTAAAAACTGTAATGCTTTTCCATATTGTGTTCTGAAATGGTATTACTTTATCATTGGCAATAAAAATTATTAAAACAAAAAAAAGACAAGAACTATCTTTCTCACATAGGACTTGCAAGTGAGAGCATATTCTGTTCATTTTACAACTCATCTGTCAGGTGTTAGAGTCCTGTAAAGGTACTGAGGTCTTGCCTTTCTCAAAATTCAAGAGTTTCTCTAGCAAGTCTCAACAAAGGCTCTGGATGCAGCCATGTCAATGAAAGAGGGCTCTTCATCTTTCATTCTGCTTTCAGAAGTAATTTCCCCTTTTTGAAGACAAGCTGAAATACCATCAGTACTTTCAAAATTGCTGGGCTTAATGCTAGAACATTCTGTAATGAAAAACTAGTTTGGTGTCTAGGACAGAGTGTGTGTCACAGCACTGTTCAGATAAGAAAGTCAGAAACAGAGCCTACAAGGCCTAAGGGCTCTCATAACTGAGTCTGAACACGTGAACCAATTTGTTATGTTTTGTGATCTAGTTTTGACCCCAAGTCAATGTTCAAAAAACATTTTAGCTTAATATAGCATAAGGTTTTTCTTATCCAGACGAGTTGTTTGTATGAGCATTACCTTAGTTACCTGAGTGTAAAGGACAGGAGAAGGATCTACCTCACCTGACTTCTGAGAGCTACCACCTGTGCTGATCATTCCACCACAGTTCAACGAGTGAAACTACACAGCTGATCTCTGTTAGAGAATAATCTGCTTGGGAGACTAAAACATGAACTTGTTGATCTAGAAATGTCTTTGCTTAGACTGATGGATCCTACCTTGCTCACCTAAATACATCTGAGATTTTGGGAATACAACACTAAGGTACAGAAGGTCACCTAGAGTACAGTTTGAATACGGGTTTTTTTGGCTTTTTTTAGGAACTCTGTAACTCTCATTATATATTGGGATTATTAAAATTGAAAATCAAATGACAGACTAATGATAAAACTCCTAAGTTATGCCATAATAAAGCATTTGCTAGAAACTGAAGTGGAAGAAGACTGAGATTTATCCAAAATGGGTGATGGAAGAAAGAAGGCTCACTGGTCTTCTCTATCTGTACTGACAACATAAGTTCAAGAATGTCAGAAGCCAGGCAAGAACAAGTCATTTTTCTCTTCCCCTTATCTTTTTCCTCTCTACTACAGAGGTTCATACTTCATCCTCTTCTGAGGCTAACAAAATTTCAATTTCTGTGTACTTCTAATGAATTTAACATGACATCATCACACCAGAACTCTAACATTTTCTGCTGTAGTGAGCACTTTTCCCAGGAGTGATTCTCAAGGATAGGTCAAAACCGCAAGATTTCATCAAGTTCTCTCAGCAGAAATGTCAGCATATTATTACTGAACAAGAAAATTTATAGCAAAATAAATATCTCAAGGGTAATTTCTTGTTCTATTAAGCAAGAGAATATTATTTCCAACAAGAAGGCTGATGTGACAAAACACAGTTACAGAATTACAAAATGAATGATATGAATTCTCCAGAAAGATGTTTTAAAAAGTGACCCAACTATCAGCTTTCTTGATATGCCAGAGAAAATTCCAGAGCAAACATCTGATATGCCAACATGTTTAAAAAGAATTTTTCATATGGTTTATATTATTATTGACAATTGGAAGCCAATTACTATTGAATAAAATGAGGAACAAAATTTCATCTTCCTGGGAAAAGAATTTTATTACTTTTGAATATTCCTTTCTATGAAAGATGTTGCTTTCTTTTATTAAAAATCGCAGTTCAGAGCATTCAGCAACAAACTGGACAGCAAGACATCTCTTAAAAAAAAGAAACATTTTATAATAGAAATAAAATACGTAAGTTTATTTTGCTTCCTTATAAATGTAAATCATGCTAATGTCTTGAAGGGGGAAAAAAAAGAAAGAGTGTTATTTTACGTGTAATACAGGCTTATCATAAAGCTCTTCCACACTCTTTTATAGACCTCTATCAATACACACAAAAGTAAGCGTTCCTTTGATCACGTTACTTTGTTATCCATCAGTTTAACTGAGACGTGCAACAACAGCTTAAACATGACAACCCCGTTTCTCAGATGCTTCTACAAAGACTTCAGCAAATGAGAAGCACAGTAAGGAAGTATTGTTCAAAATGATTAAGCCAGATTTTATGGTTCAGATGAATGGAAAAGTTGAAGTTGGAAGGCACATCTGAAGGCCTGCACAGGGCAGCTTGAAAGTTTGATCCGGTTGCTCAAGGCCTTGCTCAGGCAAGATTTTTAAATCTATAGGGTTGAAGTTCCCACATTTTCTCTGGGCAACCTGTTCCAGTGCATGAGTTAATTAGCATCTTACCTCAAAGTTTAAAGAATTCTGATTTCCAATTATTTTCCTTTATTTCTAACTATGCATTTTACAATTTTCTAGCACTTCTGAAAAGGAAAATGAAGAAGGCGCTCATAAAAGCTATTATGACATCATAGATAAAGGTGAAAAACTTAAATATAAAATACGCCTCAGAAGCCCCATGTTTATTAACTTAAATTCAACATGCTATTATTGTGGTGGCCTATGTTGATCTTTACATTTACTTGTTTCAAATGTCAGATATTACGCTGCATAGAATTCAGTTAATTTAGTGGTTTGACAGACACTCAGAAAAAATCTCAGTAAATGGGCAGGTGATAATTTGAAAAAAATTAAAAACAGCCTCCTGTCTTTATCTGACTGAAAGTTTCTCTGATAACCTAATTTTAGTAGGAGAAGAAAAATAATTTCTCTGATAATGACCTAGTAACATTTACAAGTCTGCTATGAGATATTGCTCAGAATAATGTGGTCAGCACACAACTTGAAATGTTCCTTCGATGATCACATGCCCAGCATGCCCAACCAATATTTATATTCTAAATTCTGTTAGAACTTTCCCTCAGTGCATTATCCTGTTCAATTCAAAAAGGTAAGGGCACTGAAGAGATGCAACCGCATTATAAGTCCCTAGAAAGGGGCAGTGCAGAAAGCTGGAATCTGACAATGACACATACTAAGTTGGGCAGCACAGCAGGTGTCTCATCTCCTGCAGAGTAAAGCATCTTGAAGAAGAAGCAGATGTACATATTTCCCGGTTGCTACAGAGAAGGGTAAGAAAATGACCTCGTCTCCTGCCCTTAGGAGACTCAGGCATAAAGAGGTTAGTAGCCCTTAAAATTAAAGAAAGACATTTGACCTATGGTCATTTATTTTCTGAAACTCAGAAAATATTTAACATTTTTATTTCTTTTGAGTTGTCAAAAACTAACCACTGCCTCCCAAATTTACTTTAGGAGTTTCTTCATCTATCCTTGGTTTAATTTCATTTTTGAAATGGTAGGTTCTTCAAGTGAATTAAAATGTGAATGACAATGTAAAGAAATGCCGATCTTGAGCAGAACAGCAAAGCATGTAGCCTACTAGCTAGCCACAAATACTTCTGAATAAGTCATAAAAAATGCTAAAATTTCCCAGAAAGAGCATATACTCCTGCATCCTGCTTCTTTGTCAATTCTAGACGATATTCTTAACAGCATCAAATGCTGATTTAGATGATCTTTAAGATCCCTTCCAACCCTAACCATTCTGTGATTCTCTGAAATATTGCAAGGCACCAGTTTCCCCAGACAAGAAATATCCTCTACACTGGAGATGTTTGCAATATTAATCTGGGGTTTTGGGATTGTTTAAGTTTTCCAGCACTAGCAATGCCTTGTTTAGCAATGCCAGCCATGGCAGCCCTGTATACACAGAACTCTTTTGCTGTGGTGTCAGAACAAGACAACATGACAGGTAAAACCTGAAGGGATTCTCAGGTCATGAATCTTCAGATAGGGCATCAAGACCAATGATACATGGTAATGTGCCTGATATAAAAAAAAAAAAACAACCAACCTCACAATAAATCTAGAAACCTGTTTCTGCATTTTTATGGCTTTTATTGCTCCTTTTAATCTAAATTAAATCACCTAATTTCAAAAGCCTTTGCTCTTTTCAGAGCCATCTCTCACACTTGACTTCTAACTCTATCACCTTCATGTCATACCATATGCTTTTTACAAGCTCACCTTCCTTTACTCGTCTTCTAACTGCTTCTGTGCTGATTGGTAACACAAGTTGACTGCCAAAACCCGAATGAACATTCTCGCTCCTTCCCTGTCTCTTCTTTAAGAGTTTAATATTCTTTTTACTTTATTTTACACTGATTTGCAAGAACCTTTAGCTCAATCCCTTGGCACTAACTCTCACATTTGGCCACTGGTCAACAAACATTGACACAGAACTGCTTTCAAACCAGAAAGGGCTAAAGGAATGGCTGCATGCTTGGATTTCCTACTTTTCCAGCCAATTTCCACGACTAGAATATTGCAAACTGGTTGCTGCTCCTTCTGCTTACCCTCCTCCACACTAAGATGAAATAAGAGCACAAATCACCTTCTACTGATTAACTGGGGTTAAATACCGAGGGGCTCTGGATTTCTTTAGACAGAAAATGAAAATTTAATTCCTTTAAAGCTCAGAGATATATCAGATTTGCCTTGATTTTTCTGACTATAACCCTGTCAGGTGCAGACTTATGCAGACAAGAGTCACTAAGAAGCTGTTTTTAGTTCTCTTCTACCCACTTTATTACTTAGCACAAATAAAAAGACAAGTGACCACACCGTAGATCTGGAAGCTGAACTAATGTTCTTCACTGCCTATAACCTCCTCAATTACTGCTAAATTTTCAGTCAAGGACCATGACTGATTTTATAATTTAAATATCATTTTATTTTCTTTAGTTCTTATTTAACAGTGGTTATTTATTTTTTTGGTACTTGAGAGTAATTTTTCAGTAAAATCAAAAGAGCAAACTGAACATATTGCCAGTAATCCAGTGCAAAAAATCACAGCATTCATTTAATGAGAACTCTGTTACTCATTTGGCAAATGAGACAGTGGAGTGGCAGTGACATATGTAGAGCAGGGACCAGTCTGAGAGGAAAATACATTGATTCATGAGTGGCAAAGAGCAGCTTAATGTAACTCACTGATAAAACTGTCACTGATCTTGCTCTGTATCTGGGACTCCAAGAGAAAATGATGGGAAAACCATTCTGTGCCATTAATGACAACTGAGTGAAATGTGCCAATGAGAGATAATAATACACCTACATGACACAGACCATTAAGCAGCCAGTTACAACAGTCTTAAATAATACAAACAAATGAAAGTAACATTTATGGTCAAACCCTTGTCTTATTAAGCTGTTGAATGCTTTTCAGAATAATTAATATGACTTGGAACTGATAATTCAAAAATTTAAACTACTGCCCTCTCTGCTTTCTCCTAGTTAATAATTATTTAAGCCAGTTCTGTCAAGATATGAAACAGTAATAGGCAAAATTATGCTGAAGGCAATGCTTTTGGCTGCAATTCCAAAAGGCTAACCATCTACAGAAATAATAAGGAAGGACTTCTACCACCAGGAAAACCCACTGCCAGGATACTCTCCCAGGTATGTAAATAAAATATACTTTGAGGTTAAAAGCGAAGATGAATAGCACCAAAAAGTGTAGGAATGAGAAATATCTACAGCATCCTATTTATCTTTTCTTTTCAGACTGCACCAGAAAGAGGTATGAATATTTTCTGATCTATTAATAGAGATTTTTGATTTCTTTTCTAAATAACAAGCACATCACAGTTGTCCTCTCTGCACATATGGGGTTGATGCAAAATCCACCTGAAAGAATTTAGAGGTACCACTCCCATAGTACCAGTCACCTTTCTGATGTCTTTATGAGGACTATATTCAGGTTCAATCATAGGAAGGAAAAAAATAAAGGCTTCTTGAAAATCTCTTTAAAGGCACGTAATGCCCACTTACATATGCAAAACCAAATGAGAGTTCTGTGCACTGAATGTATTACATTATCACATATTATGTCTTTTAAAACCTCTCAGATGGAGAGAGTTGACAGGATCACAGACAGCAACGCTGCATGAGGATACAGTCCTTCTCCTCTATCTCCACTGCCCTGGGCCCATGCAAAGGAGAACATCGTGCTTCTTCCTCTATGGAGTGAAGGATTGTCAGCTTCTCTGGTCTCATTTTAGGACTGGGAAAATCAGGTCAGCTACCCTGGATAAATTTCAGAATCAAGATGCCTGGAGATCAACATATAAAGAAATGAAGGCAACACACAGCTGACACCACCAAATTTATATGAATTTAAAAACCCTTGAATATTGGGAGCTGGGGGCACCTGGGTCACAAATGTTTCTTAAGAAGAGAAACCAAAGCTAATACTGTAAAAAAAACAAGGGCAGACCCTTAATTAAATTATATTCTTTCAAGCATTTTAAACATAATTGCAATTATGTTTAATCTTGCCCCGTAATATTTTTAGATTTCTTTTTGCGTAATTCTGCTCATACTGATTAATACTTAAAATCTTCTTGCAGCAGACATGATTTATAAACTCAATGCATGGATAGCTAAATGCCCAATTTAAATATTTCCTGCAATAAAATTTAGTGCCATAGTTTTCAAACACTGTTTTACATCCAACATTTCTTAGCATTTTTTGTTGTGAGAATAATGATAAAATGTTTTTATTAGGAAAGCCCAGGTACTATTTCATGCCAAATCAGTTCAGACACTGTAATGCTATGCTGTTCCTCTAAGTAGAGTGAAAAATTTATAAATCTCTGAAAATGCACTTTACTGGCTACCTTTTAATTAGGAAAAAATATTTTAAATCAGAATTATACAAATTTCTGCATTAATTTCTAAATAAGAAAAGTGGTTTTACTTTTCACTGAAGTAATCTAGGTTGGTGAGTGCCTAGATTCTATTATTTGTTATAGTGCTGTAAATACAATGTAACTCAATTCACTTGAAAGAAGCTGTATTGGAATAAAGCAACTGGTGGACAAAGTTTTGTACATGTTCCTTAAAACAAGGAGATAAAATTCAGATATCTTTTACTGTGCAGATTCCTACACAATATAACCTACTTCCCACTTTTCCCATTTCCAAGCCTGTTAAAGTAGTTGGTTAAGTGAGAGGTGCTTTAAACTACTCTGTTCTTCCATTGCAATGTCATCTAGTTAACTTGGTTTAGTTCAAGTGTATCCTTATCCTTCTACTCAAACACAGTTACCTTTGTTTTTCCCCTTGACTTGCTTCTTTTTTTGCTTTTGTCAGTCTGGTTGTAGATTCTCTTGGGCAAAGACCAGCTGTTAACATGCACAGCATCTTCCTCTGTAATCAGTAGTTTTAAAAGGTTGTTACTAATGTTCTTGGAGGAATACCACAATGAATAAATAGGAAGCTTACACCTTGGATATTAGATCACACCCTTTTATTTTCTGTTCTTTGCGCATCATTTCATACACTAGTGATGAAATAAAACCTTGGTCATATATATACCATTTCACCCAAAATGATGTTCAGCCATGTTCTCATTTGTTTCAAATGGGTATTTTTTCTTAATGCTGTGCTCAAATCACTGCGTTCTGTGACAAAAACTGAATTTGTCTTGCTTATCTACTTGTTCCCTTCAGGGACGCATCTCATTAAAAGCCTTTTTGGTGCATATACTCTTTCACAATCCCTCCAAGGAAATGTAAAAATGATCTGATACTGTAGCTTTTACACTGTCTCAAAAGTCAGTACCAGGATTCCTGATATTATTTAAAACAATCTGACATGGAAGTAAATCCCTTTATTGTGCCAAGTATTTTATGAATTATTAATTGGTCCATTACACTTTAGCCTGCAATGGGAACATAAAAAAAGGACAAAAGTACTTTGAAAGGTGAAACTTCAAGTGGTCCTGCCTGGTAAGACAAAAGTTTAGATCTGCATTTTTATTTACAACAAAACCACTCTACTAGTTATAGGCTCGAAAGTTTATGGTACCACCACAATGCACAGGTCAGTGAGGGGATTCAAATAGGAAGAAGAAGGAGATGACAGACACATCTGAATGAAGCACAGCTGCAGGGTCTAAAAATATCTCTGCACAATGTTAATGGC
>NW_024103828.1:0-10000 GCF_003945595.2 Pipra filicauda | reverse complement strand
ATCAGGAGAGGAGCCTAAAAAAAACTAAAATCAGGAGAGGAGCCTAAAAAAAATTAAAATCAGGAAAAGAGCCTAAAAAAACTAAAATCAGGAGACGAGCCTAAAAAAATTAAAATCAGGAAAAGAGTCTAAAAAAACTAAAATCAGGAGAGGAGCCTAGAAACATGAAAATCAGGAGAGGAGCATAAAAAAATAAAAATCAGGAAAAGAGTCTAAAAAAATTAAAATCAGGAGAGGAGCGTAAAAACATGAAAATCAGGAGAAAAGCCTAAAAAAATTAAAATCAGGAGAGGAGCCTAAAAAAATTAAAATCAGGAGCAGAGTCTAAAAAAATGAAAATCAGGAGAGGAGTCTAAAAAAATTAAAATCAGGAAAAGAGCCTAAAAAAATTAAAATCAAAAAAAAAACCTAAAAAAATTTACCTCAGGAAAAGAGCCTAAAAAATTAAACTCAGGAAACAAGCCTAAAAAAATTAAAATCAGCAGAGGAGACTAAAAAAAAATTAAAATCAGGAGGCGGAGTCCCTAAAAAACCTAAAATCAGGAAAAGGGACTACTAAAAAATTAAAATCAAGAGAGGCGCCTAAAAAAATTAAAATCAACGGAGAGGAGCCTAAAAAAAAATCAGGAAGGAGCCTTAAAATCAGGAAACGAGCCTAAAAAAATTAAAATCAGGAGCGGAGATAAAAAAAAAATTAAAATCAGGAGAGGAGCCCAAAAACAACAAAAACTCAAAAAAAAAGGGATCAAAAAATAAAGCGGAGCCTAAAAAAAATTAAAACTCAAGAGAGGAGCCTTAACAAAAAATTAAAATCAGGAAACGAGCCTAAAAAAATTAAAATCAGGAGAGGAGATAAAAAAAAATTAAAATCAGGAGAGGAGCCAAAAAAAACTAAAATCAGGAAAAGGGACTAAAAAAATTAAAATCAGGAAAAGAGCGTAAAAAAAATAAATCAGGAGAGGAGACTAAAAAAACTAAAATCAGGAGAGGAGACTAAAAAAAATTAAAATCAGAAGAGGAGCCTAAATAAATTAAAATCAGGAGAGGAGTCTAAAAAAATGAAAATCAGGAGAGGAGCCTAAAAAAATGAAAATCAGGAGAGGAGCCTAAAAAAATTAAACTCAGGAAAAGAGCCTAAAAAATTAAAATCAAAAAACAAACCTAAAAAAATTAAAATCAGGCAAAGAGCCTAAAAAAATTAAACTCAGGAAACAAGCCTAATAAAATTAAAATCAGGATAGGAGACTAAAAAAAATTAAAATCAGGAGAGGAGACTAAAAAAACTAAAATCAGGAAAAGGGACTAAAAAAATTAAAATCAAGAGAGGAGCATAAAAAAATTAAAATTAGGAGAGGAGCCTAAAAAAATTAAAATCAGGAGAGGAGCCTAAAAAAATTAAAATCAAGAGGCAAGCCTAAAAAAATTAAAATCAGGAGAAGAGTCTAAGAGTATTAAAATCAGGAGAGGAGCCTAAAACAATTAAAATCAGGAGAGGATATCAGGAAAAGAGCCTAAAAAAAATTAAAATCAAGAGAGGAGCCTAAAAAATTAAAATCAGGAAAAGAGTCTAAAAAAAATAAAATCAGGAGAAGAGACTAAAAAAAGCTAAAATCAGGAGAGGAGCCTAAAAAAACTTAGATCAGGAGAGGAGCCTAAAAAAATTAAAATCAGGAGAGGAGCCTAAAAAAAATAAATCAGGAGAGGAGACTAAGAAAATAAAAATCAAGAGAGGAGCCTAAAAAAATTAAAATCAGGAGAGAAGCCTAAAAAAATTAAAATCAGGAGAAGAGCGTAAAAAAACTAAAATCAGTAAAACAAACAAAAAAATAAAAATCAGGACAGGAAACAAAGAGAATAAAAATGAGGAAAGGAGCCTAAGAAACAAAAAATCAGGAGAGGAGAAAAAGAGAATAAAAATCACGAGAGGAGCCTAAAAAAATTAAAAACAGAAGAAAACCATAAAAAAAATTAAAATCAGGAGAGGATCCAAAAAAATTAAAATCAGGAAACGAGCCTAAAAAAATAAAAATCAGGAGACAAGCCTAAAAAAATTAAAATCAGGAAAATAGCCTAAAAAAAATTAAAATCAGGAGAGGAGCGTAAAAACATGAAAATCAGGAGAGGAGCCTAAAAAAATTAAAATCAGGAAAAGAGCCTAAAAAAATTAAAATCAGGAAAAGAGCCTAAAAAAATTAAAATCAGGAGAGGAGTCTAAAAAATTTAAAATCAGGAAAAGAGCCTAAAAAAATGAAAATCGGGAGAGGAGCCTAAAAAAATGAAAATCAGGAGAGGAGCCTAAAAAAATTAAAATCAGGAAAAGAACCTAAAAAAATTAAAATCAGGGAAAGAGCCTAAAAAAATTAAAATCAGGATAGGAGACTAAAAAAAATTAAAATCAGGAGAGGAGTCTAAAAAAAACTAAAATCAGGAAAAGGGACTAAAAAAATTAAAATCAAGAGAGAAGCATAAAAAAATTAAAATTAGGAGAGGAGCCTAAAAAAATTAAAATTAGGAGAGGAGCCTAAATAAACTAAAATCAGGAAAAGAGCCTAAAAAAATTAAAATCAGGAAAAGAGCCTAAAAAAAATAAATCAGGAGAGGAGACTACGAAAATAAAAATCAAGAGAGGAGACTAAAAAAATTAAAATCAGGAGAGGAGACTAAAAAAAATTAAAATCAGGAGAGGAGCCTAAAAAAATTAAAATCAGGAGAGGAGCCTAAAAAGATGAAAATCAGGAGAGGAGCCTAAAAAAATTAAAATCAGGAGAGGAGCCTAAAAAAATTAAAATCAGGAGCAGAGTCTAAAAAAATGATAATCAGGAGAGGAGCCTAAAAAAAGAAAAATCAGGAGAGGAGCCTTAAAAAATCCAAATTAGAAGAACACCCTAAGAAAATTAAAATCAGGAGAAGAGCCTAAAAAAACTAAAATCAGGAAGAGGGCTCACAAAAATAAAAATCAGGAGAGGCGACTAAGAGAATAAAAATGAGGAGAGGACCCTAAAAAGATTAAAATCAGGAGTGGAGCCTAAAAAAATTAAAATCAGGAGAGGAGCCTAAAAAAATTAAAATCAGGAGAGGAGCCCAAAAAAAATTAAAATCAGGAGAGGAGCCCAAAAAAAATTAAAATCAGGAGAGGAGCCTAAAAAAAATTAAAATCAGGCAAAGAGCCTAAAAAAACTAAAATCAGGAGACGAGCCTAAAAAAATTAAAATCAGGAAAAGAGCCTAAAAAAACTAAAATCAGGAGAGGAGCCTAGTAACATGAAAATCAGGAGAGGAGCATAAAAAAATAAAAATCAGGAGAGGAGCATAAAAAAATTAAAATCAGGAGAGGAGCCTAAAAAAATGAAAATCAGGAGAGGAGCCTAAAAAAATGAAAATCAGGAGAGGAGTCTAAAAAAATTAAAATCAGGAAAAGAGCCTAAAAAAATGAAAACCAGGAGAGGAGTCTAAAAAAATTAAAATCAGGAAAAGAGCCTAAAAAAATTAAAATCAAAAAACAAACCTAAAAAAATTAAACTCAGGAAAAGAGCCTAAAAAATCAGGAGAGGAGCCTAAAAAAAATTAAAATCAGGAGAGGAGCCTAAAAAAATTAAAATCAGGAGAGGAGATTAAAAAAAAATTAAAATCAGGAGAGGTGCCAAAAAAAACTAAAATCAGGAAATAGTCTAAAAAAATTAAAATCAGGAAAAGAGCGTAAAAAAAATAAATCAGGAGAGGAGACTAAAAAAACTAAAATCAGGAGAGGAGACTAAAAAAAATTAAAATCAGGAGAGGAGTCTAAAAAAATTAAAATCAGGAGAGGAGCCTAAAAAAATGAAAATCAGGAGAGGAGCCTAAAAGAATTAAAATCAGGAAAAGAGCCTAAAAAATTAAAATCAAAAAACAAACCTAAAAAAATTAAAATCAGGCAAAGAGCCTAAAAAAATTAAACTCAGGAAACAAGCCTAAAAAAATTAAAATCAGGAGAGGAGACTAAAAAAAATTAAAATCAGGAGAGGAGCCTAAATAAATTAAAATCAGGAAAAGGGACTAAAAAAATTAAAATCAAGAGAGGAGCATAAAAAAATTAAAATTAGGAGAGGAGCCTAAATAAATTAAAATCAGGAGAGGAGCCTAAAAAAATTAAAATCAGGAAAAGAGCCTAAAAAAATTAAAATCAGGAGAGGAGGCCTTAAAAAAATTACATCAGGAGAGGGCCTAAAAAATTAAAATCAGGAGAGGAGCCTAAAAAAATTAAAATCAGGAGAGGAGACAAAGAGAATTAAAATCACGAGAGCAGACAAAGTGTAAAAATCTGGAGAAGAGCCTTAAAAAATCCAAATTAGAAGAACACCCTAAAAAAATTAAAATCAGGAGAAGAGCCTAAAAAAAATAAAATCAGGAAGACGGTTCACAAAAATAAAAATCAGGAGAGGCGACCAAGAGAATAAAAATGAGGAGAGGAGTCTAAAATAATGAAAATCAGGAGTGGAGTCTAAAAAATTTAAAATCAGGAGAGGAGCCTAAAAAAATTAAAATCAGGAGAGGAGCCCAAAAAAAATTAAAATCAGGAGAGGAGCCTAAAAAAATTAAAATCAGGAGAGGAGCCTAAAAAAATTAAAATCAGGAGAGGAGCCTAAAAAAACTAAAATCAGGAAAGGAGCCTAAAAAACTGAAAATCAGGAGAGGAGCCTAAATAAACTAAAATCAGGAAAAGAGCCTAAAAAAATTAAAATCAGGAAAAGAGCCTAAAAAAAAATAAATCAGGAGAGGAGACTAAGAAAATAAAAATCAAGAGAGGAGATTAAAAAAATTAAAATCAGGAGAGGAGACTAAGAAAAATTAAAATCAGGAGAGGAGCCTAAAAGATGAAAATCAGGAAACGAGCCTAAAAAAATTAAAATCAGGAGAGGAGCCTAAAAAAATGAAAATCAGGAGAGGAGCCTAAAAAAATTAAAATCAGGAGAGGAGCCTAAAAAAATTAAAATCAGGAAACGAGCCTAAAAAAATTAAAATCAGGAGAGGGGCCTAAAAAAAGAAAAATCAGGAGAGGAGCCTAAAAAAAGAAAAATCAGGAGAGGAGACAAAGTGTAAAAATCAGGAGAGGAGCCTTAAAAAATCCAAATTAGAAGAACACCCTAAGAAAATTAAAATCAGGAGAAGAGCCTAAAAAAACCAAAATCAGGAAGAGGGCTCACAAAAATAAAAATCAGGAGAGGTGACCAAGAGAATAAAAATGAGGAGAGGAGCCTAAAAAGATTAAAATCAGGAGAGGAGTCTAAAAAAATTAAAATAAAGAAGAGGGTTCAAAAAAATAAAAATCAGGAGAGGAGCCTAAAAAAATTAAATTCAGAAGAGGAGCCTAAAAAAATTAAAATCAGAAAACGAGCCTAAAAAAATAAAAATCAGGAGACAAACCTAAAAAAATTAAAATCAGGAAAGGAGCCTATAAAATTAAAATCAGGAGAGGAGCATAAAAAGATTAAAATCAGGAGAGGAGCCTAAAAAAATTAAAATCAGGAGAGGAGACTAAAAGAATTAAAATAAGGAGAGGAGCCTAAAATAATTAAAATCACGAGAGGAGCCTAAAAAAATTAAAATCAGAAGAGGAGCCTAAAAAAATTAAAATCAGAAAACGAGCCTAAAAAAATAAAAATCAGGAGACAAACCTAAAAAAATTAAAATCAGGAAAGGAGCCTATAAAATTAAAATCAGGAGAGGAGCATAAAAAGATTAAAATCAGGAGAGGAGCCTAAAAAAATTAAAATCAGGAGAGGAGACTAAAAGAATTAAAATAAGGAGAGGAGCCTAAAATAATTAAAATCACGAGAGGAGCCTAAAAAAATTAAAATCACGAGAGGAGCCTAAAAAAATTAAAATCAGGAGAGGAGCCTAAAAAAATTAAAATCAGGAGAGGAGCCTAAAAAAATTAAAATCAGGAGAGGAGCCTAAAAAAATTAAAATCAGGAGAGGAGACAAAGAGAATTAAAATCACGAGAGCAGACAAAGTGTAAAAATCTGGAGAAGAGCCTTAAAAAGTCCAAATTAGAAGAACACCCTAAAAAAATTAAAATCAGGAGAAGAGCCTAAAAAAAATAAAATCAGGAAGACGGCTCACAAAAATAAAAATCAGGAGAGGCGACCAAGAGAATAAAAATGACGAGAGGAGTCTAAAAAGATTAAAATCAGGAGTGGAGTCTAAAAAATTTAAAATCAGGAGAGGAGCCTAAAAAAATTAAAATCAGGAGAGGAGACTAAAAAAAATTAAAATCAGGAGAGGAGCCTAAAAAAATGAAAATCAGGAGAGGAGCCTAAAAAAATTAAAATCAGGAAAAGAGCCTAAAAAAAATTAAAATCAGGAGAGCAGCCTAAAAACATGAAAATCAGGAGAGGAGCCTAAAAACATGAAAATCAGGAAAAGAGCCTAAATAAATTAAAATCAGGAGAGGAGTCTAAAAAATTTAAAATCAGGAAAAGAGCCTAAAAAATTTAAAATCAGGAGAGGAGCCTAAAAAAATGAAAATCAGGAAAAGAGCCTAAAAAAATGAAAATCAGGAGAGGAGCCTAAAAAAATTAAAATCAGGAAAGGAGCCTAAAAAAATTAAAATCAGGGAAAGAGCCTAAAAAAATTAAAATCAGGAAAAGAGCCTAAAAAAATGAAACTCAGGAAACAAGCCTAAAAAAATTAAAATCAGGATAGGAGACTAAAAAAAATTAAAATCAGGAGAGGAGTCTAAAAAAAACTAAAATCAGGAAAAGGGACTAAAAAAATTAAAATCAAGAGAGGAGCATAAAAAAATTAAAATTAGGAGAGGAGCCTAAAAAAACTAAAATCAGGAAAGGAGCCTAAAAAACTGAAAATCAGGAGAGGAGCCTAAATAACTTAAAATCAGGAAAAGAGCCTAAAAAAATTAAAATCAGGAAAAGAGCCTAAAAAAAATAAATCAGGAGAGGAGACTAAGAAAATAAAAATCAAGAGAGGAGACTAAAAAAATTAAAATCAGGAGAGGAGACTAAAAAAAATTAAAATCAGGAGAGGAGCCTAAATAAATTAAAATCAGGAGAGGAGCCTAAAAAAATTAAAATCAGGAAACGAGACTAAAAAAATTAAAATCAGGAGAGGAGCCTAAAAAGATGAAAATCAGGAGAGGAGCCTAAAAAAATTAAAATCAGGAGAGGAGCCTAAAAAAATTAAAATCAGGAGAGGAGCCTAAAAAAATTAAAATCAGGAGAGGAGCCTAAAAAAAGAAAAATCAGGAGAGCAGACAAAGTGTAAAAATCAAGAGAGGAGCCTTAAAAAATCCAAATTAGAAGAACACCCTAAGAAAATTAAAATCAGGAGAAGAGCCTAAAAAAACCAAAATCAGGAAGAGGGCTTACAAAAATAAAAATCAGGAGAGGCAACCAAGAGAATAAAAATGAGGAGAGGAGCCTAAAAAGATTAAAATCAGAAGAGGAGTCTAAAAAAATTAAAATAAAGAAGAGGGTTCAAAAAAATAAAAATCAGGAAAGGAGCCTGAAAAAATTAAAATCAGGAAACGAGCCTAAAAAAATTAAAATCAGAAGAGGAGCCTAAAAAAATTAAAATCAGGAAAGGAGCCTATAAAATTGAAAATCAGGAAAAGAGCCTAAAAAAATTAAAATCAGGAGAAGAGCCTAAATAAATTAAAATCAGGAGAGGAGTCTAAAAAAATTAAAATCAGGAAAAGAGCCTAAAAAAATTAAAATCAGGAGAGGAGCCTAAAAAAATGAAAATCAGGAGAGGAGCCTAAAAAAAATAAATATCAGGAGAGGAGCCTAAAAAAATTAAAATCAAAAAACAAACCTAAAAAAATTAAAATCAGGAAAACAACCTAAAAAAATTAAACTCAGGAAACAAGCCGAAAAAAATTAAAATCAGGAGAGGAGACTAAAAAAAATTAAAATCAGGAGAGGAGTCTAAAAAAACTAAAATCAGGAAAAGGGACTAAAAAAATTAAAATCAAGAGAGGAGCTTAAATAAATTAAAATCAGGAGAGGAGCCTAAAAAAATGAAAATCAGGAGAGGAGCCTAAAAAAATTAAAATCAGGAGAGGAGCCTAAAAAAATTAAAATCAGGAGAGGAGCCTAAAAAAATTAAAAACACAAAAAGAGCCTAAAAAAATTAAAAACACAAAAAGAGCCTAAAAAAATTAAAATCAGGAGAGGAGCCTAAAAAAATTAAAATCAGGAGAGGAGACAAAGAGAATTAAAATCAGGAGAGCAGACAAAGTGTAAAAATCCGGAGAAGAGCCTTAAGAAATCCAAATTAGAAGAACACCCTAAGAAAATTAAAATCAGGAGAAGAGCCTAAAAAAACTAAAATCAGGAAGAGGGCTCACAAAAATAAAAATCAGGAGAGGCGACCAAGAGAATAAAAATGAGGAGAGGAGCCTAAAAAGATTAAAATCAGGAGAGGAGTCTAAAAAAATTAAAATAAAGAAGAGGGTTCAAAAAAATAAAAATCAGGAGAGGAGCCTAAAAAAATTAAAATCAGAAGAGGAGCCTAAAAAAATTAAAATCAGAAAACGAGCCTAAAAAAATAAAAATCAGGAGACAAACCTAAAAAAATTAAAATCAGGAAAGGAGCCTATAAAATTAAAATCAGGAGAGGAGCCTAAAAAGATTAAAATCAGGAGAGGAGCCTAAAAAAATTAAAATCAGGAGAGGAGACTAAAAGAATTAAAATCACGAGAGGAGCCTAAAATAATTAAAATCACGAGAGGAGCCTAAAAAAATTAAAATCACGAGAGGAGCCTAAAAAAATTAAAATCAGGAGAGGAGCCTAAAAAAATTAAAATCAGGAGAGGAGTCTAAAAAAATTAAAATCAGGAGAGGAGACAAAGAGAATTAAAATCACGAGAGCAGACACAGTGTAAAAATCTGGAGAAGAGCCTTAAAAAATCCAAATTAGAAGAACACCCTAAGAAAATTAAAATTTAGGAGAAGAGCCTAAAAAAAATAAAATCAGGAAGACGGCTCACAAAAATAAAAATCAGGAGAGGCGACCAAGAGAATAAAAATGACGAGAGGAGTCTAAAAAGACTAAAATCAGGAGTGGAGTCTAAAAAATTTAAAATCAGGAGAGGAGCCTAAAAAAATTAAAATCAGGAGAGGAGCCTAAAAAAAATTAAAATCAGGAGAGGAGCCTAAAAAAATGAAAATCAGGAAAAGAGCCTAAAAAAAATTAAAATCAGGAGAGCAGCCTAAAAACATGAAAATCAGGAGAGGAGCCTAAAAACATGAAAATCAGGAAAAGAGCCTAAATAAATTAAAATCAGGAGAGGAGTCAAAAAAATTTAAAATCAGGAAAAGAGCCTAAAAAAATTAAAATCAGGAGAGGAGCCTAAAAAAATGAAAATCAGGAGAGGAGCCTAAAAAAATGAAAATCAGGAGAGGAGCCTAAAAAAATGAAAATCAGGAGAGGAGCCTAAAAAAATGAAAATCAGGAGAGGAGCCTAAAAAAATTAAAATCAGGAAAAGAGCCTAAAAAAATTAAACTCAGGAAAAGAGCCTAAAAAAATTAAACTCAGGAAACGAGCCTAAAAAAATTAAAATCAGGAGAGGAGCCTAAAAAAAATTAAAATCAGGAGAGGAGACTAAAAAAATTTAAAATTAGGAGAGGAGCCTAAAAAAATTAAAATCAGGAAAAGGGACTAAAAAAATTAAAATCAAGAGAGGAGCCTAAAAAAACTAAAATCAGGAAAAGGGACTAAAAAAATTAAAATCAAGAGAGGAGCCTAAAAAAATTAAAATCAGGAGAGGAGCCTAAAAAAATTAAAATCAGGAGAGGAGCCTAAAAAAATTAAAATCAGGAGAGCAGACAAAGTGTAAAAATCCAGAGAAGAGCCTTAAAAAATCCAAATTAGAAGAACACCCTAAGAAAATTAAAATCAGGAGAAGAGCCTAAAAAAACTAAAATCAGGAAGACGGCTCACAAAAATAAAAATCAGGAGAGGCGATTAAGAGAATAAAAATGAGGAGAGGAGTCTAAAAAGATT
>NW_024103827.1:0-15977 GCF_003945595.2 Pipra filicauda | reverse complement strand
GGGGCGTTATCGGGAGGGCGGGGCGGGGCCCCTGCAGGGGGCGTGGCCAGGAAAAAAGGCGGGGCTCGCAGGGGACA
This sequence comes from Pipra filicauda, assembly GCF_003945595.2. Classification (NCBI taxonomy): domain Eukaryota; kingdom Metazoa; phylum Chordata; class Aves; order Passeriformes; family Pipridae; genus Pipra; species Pipra filicauda. The sequence continues at coordinate 15,900 of NW_024103827.1, read as the reverse complement.
CGCGGGCAGGAATCGGCGGTGACGTCACCGCCGGAACAGACAGTGACGTCACGCGGAACGGGAAGTGACGTCACACGAGGAGCAGCGACGCCTTCGGAGCCTCAGGGTGACCCCTCAGGGTGACCCCAACCCCCCCAACCCCCCCCCGGCCCCAGGGAGGACACGAGGCCGGGCACGGTCAGCAGTTTATTGGTCCCGTCACGATAAGGGGGTCCCACCACGATAAGGGGGTCCCGTCACAATATGGGGGTCCCGTCACATTATGGGGGTCCTGTCACAATATGGGGGTCCCATCACAATAAGGGGGTCCCACCACGATAAGGGGGTCCCGTCACGATAAGGGGGTCCCATCACGATAAGGGGGTCCCGTCACGATAAGGGGGTCCCATCACAATAAGGGGGTCCCATCACGATAAGGGGGTCCCATCACGATAAGGGGGTCCCACCACGATAAGGGGGTCCCGTCACGATAAGGGGGTCCCACCACGATAAGGGGGTCCCACCACGATAAGGGGGTCCCACCACGATAAGGGGGTCCCATCACAATAAGGGGGTCCCGTCACAATATGGGGGTCCCGTCGCAGCGCAGGCTCTGTCGTGACCCGGAGCCTTCCCAGCCACAGCCCGGGGTCCTTCAGCAGCGCAGGGTCCTCGTCGTGGTCCAGGCCGAAATCTGAGCCCCCCATCGCGATATGGGGGGGTCTCCATCGCGATAGAGGGGTCCCTGTCGCGATATGGGGGGGTCTCCATCGCGACAGAGGGGTCCCTGTCGCAATATGGGGGGGTCTCCATCGCGATAGAGGGGTCCCTGTCGCGATATGGGGGGGTCTCCATCGCGATAGAGGGGTCCCTGTCGCGATATGGGGCCCCCCTGTTCCCGGCCCGTGGGTTCCCCCAAAGCCATGTGGATAAACCGGGAGGGGGCCCGGCCCCATGAGGGGCCTTGTCGTGCTCGGGGGTCCCCGTCCCAACACGGGGATCTCTGTCACGACAGGGGGGCCCCGTCGCGATCGGGGGGCCGCCCTTTCCTCTGATCACGAGTTCCCCACGTCGAGGGCAAGAAATGGGGGTGGCCCTGTCGTGACTCTTGGGGGGCTCTGTCAGGATATGGGGCCTCTCGCAACAGGGGGGGGTCCCTGCCACGATATCGGGGTCCCTGTCACGATATGGGGTCTCTGTCATGATATTGGGGGGCCCTGTTGCAATATGTGGGGGTCCCTGTCATATTGGGGGTCCCTGTCATACTGGGGGTCCCTGTTGTATTGGGGGTCCCTGTTGCAATATTGGGGGTCCCTGTCACGATATGAGGACCCCAGGCCAGCGCTGGCGCCGCGGGGGGTCGAACCCCGCCCCGGGGGGTCCCGGAGGTGCCGCCACCGGCGCCTTTTGCTTTTTTTTTTGGCCTTTTTGGGTCCGGAGGAGAAAAAGCAAAACCTGAGAAAACGGGGAAAAGTTTTCTCAGGAAAAGAAAAAACCTCCCGAAACGGGAAAAAAACCAAAAACCCGTCCCCAGATGGGGAGAAACGGCCCCAAATGGGGAGAAACGGCCCCAAAGGGGGAGAAACGGCCCCAAATGGGGAGAAACGGCCCCAAAGGGACCCGGCCCCGCCCGCGCGATTTGGGGCCGATCGCGGGGATTTGGGGCCGATCGGAGCCCAAAAACGGGCGGTTTGGGGGAAAACCCCACTTTGGGGGGTTCGGGGTCGGTCCCGCACCCACGGCGCAGTTTGGGCTGAGAAACGGGGATTTTGGGTCCGAGTCGTGTCCGGGCGCAAAACGAGGTTAGAACCGGGGATTTTGGGGCGGACGCGCGGCCCCGGCGCAAAATGGGCTCAGAAAGGGGGATTTTGGGTTAAACCCACGCGGCCCCGGCGCAAAATGGGCTCAGAAAGGGGGATTTTGGGTTAAACGCGCGCCCCGCGCACTTTGGGCCGAGAAACGGGGGTTTTGGGGTCGGCGCGTCCCGGGGCCCCGCCGGTACTTACTCCGCTCGCTCACCTTTTCCTGCCTCTTATTTTGGGGGAATTTCTAGTTTTTAGCCATTTTTTGGCGCCAATTGTCCATTTTGGGGCGAATCGAGGCGGTTTTGGCACTGTCACTGTGGGGAGGGGAGAGAGACAACACCGCCCCCCCTCCCCCAACCTGCTCCTCCATCCCTCCGCCTTTGGGGGAAAATCCGGGGAAATCGGTTCAAAAGCACCTCCCCCTCCCCCAGCACCGCTGACTCGGCGCTTTTTTTGGCTGGAAAAGCCCCATTTTTGGCTCAAACTCCCAGCTCGGGGTGGACCCGTCCAGCAGCGCATTTTGGGGCAATTTTAGCCCTTTTTGGGTTATTTTGGGGGGGGAAAAGCGGCCAAACCCGAAGCTCCCCCTCCCCCCCCGGAACGGCTCATTTTGGGGTGAAAGCGGCACAAATACCCATTTCTGGTCCCTACTTCTCCTGCAGACCCTGTTTGGGGGCTTTTGGCCCCAATCTGGCGCTCGGAGGCTCCTCGGGCGGGGGCGGGGCCGGCGGGGGCTGCAAAAAACACCCACGAGACCCCCCCAGCCCTGTCAGCACCGTTTTGGGGGGAAAAGCGGCCGAATCGGTGAAAGCCCCCGATCGTCGCGTTTCCGCCAACCCGCCGGGTTTGGGGGGTCTGGGGGGGTTTGGGGTCGGGGGGTCCCACATGCCACGACCGGGAGGTCCCCGCGCTCCCCCCCTCCCCCGACGCCCCAAAAGCGGCCGGAATTGCCCCAAATCCGCTGCCCCTCCCCCCCCCCGCGGGTCCCGGGGGGCTCAGGGTGGGGGAGGGGCGTGCCCGGTACCTGCTGACGCCGATTTGGGGGGGTTTTGCCTCAAATTTGAGGCTCCCCCCCCTCGTTCGCTCCTAAACTTACTCGTTTTGGGGGCAAAAGTCTAAATTTACCCATTTCTGCGGCTGGTTTTGGAGAAAAAACCTGAAAACATCATTATTAACCCCTCCCCCCCCGCCTGCTCCAGCCCCCTCCCCCGCGGGGTTTTGGGTCAATTTGGGGGGTTTTACGTTCTTTTTCCTAAGGGATCTCCCGGAGCCACATTCCTGAACTTCCAGCTTCGCTTTGAGCCGAAAAAGCGGCTTTTTGGTGCTGCTGCCTCCTCCCAAGTGCGGCTGCGGAAAGGGCGGAAAACACCCCAAAGCTGCCCCTCCCCCTCCCCCCCCAAAAACGAAAGCAGCTCTTACTTCTCTCATCCCCCACAGCGGGGGGGTCTCCTCACACTCCCGAGCGGGTTTTGGGTGCAGAAAGGCCTTTTCGGGGTAAATCCTCTCCTGTTTTTTTTCCCTTTCCTCGGCTTTTTCTCACCGTTTTTTCCTGTTTTTTTTTCCTGCGTTTTCCGCTTCCCTGAGGGGGAAAAACACCGGAGACCCCCCCGCGCCCCCCAACCCCGTCCTTCGTGCCCCTGGGTCCCCCTGCGGGGGCGCTGCCCCGGCCCCTCCCGCGCGACGCCTTTGTGGTTAAAAGCCGCGATTTTGGACACTTACGGAGCGGCGGCAGCGGCGGAGCCGGAGGGCGCTGGAGGGATTTGGGGGGTTTTCCCCACTTCTGGGGGGTTTAATAGAAAAAGGGGGGGGGGGGAGGGGCGACGGCGGCGGCGCCTGAAACGACAAAACCCCAAAACCCCCCAAATCCCCCCAAACCCGCCACCCCCGAGGGGGGCGGGGCCTCACCCGGCTCCGTTTGGGGCATTTTCCTCAATTTTCTCAGCTCCGGGACCCAAACTGGGATTTTTCTTCCTTTTTCTCTTTCTTTTTGCTTCTGATTTTCTGTATTTTCTCCTCTAATTCCTCTTTGATTTTCTCTCATTTTTCCTCTCTTCTCTTATTTTCTCTTCTACTTTTTCTCTCTTCTCATTTTTCCCTGTTTTCACTTCCATCTTCTCCAATTTCCAGCACTTGAATTTTTCTTTATTCTATATTTTTTTAAATTGTCCTTTTAATATTCTTCCAATTTTCTTTTTTCTATATTTCCAATTTTTCTATTTTCTTTTTTCTATTATTTTTTCTAATTTCTTCTATTTTCTATTTTTCTATTTTCTTTTTTCTAATTTCTTCTATTTTCTATTTTTTCTATTTTCTTTTTTTTCTAATTTCTTCTATTTTTCTATTTTCTGTTTTCTAATTTCTTCTATTTTCTATTTTTCTATTTTCTTTTTTCTAATTTCTTCTATTTTCTATTTTTTTCTATTTTCTTTTTTCTAATTTCTTCTATTTTCTATTTTTTCTATTTTCTTTTTTTCTAAATTTCTTCTATTTTCTATTTTTCATTTCCTTTTTTTCTAGTTTTAATTTTCTTTTTCCAATTTTTTTCTATTTTTTCTTTTCCAATTTTCAATTTTCTTTTTTCCAATTTTCTTCTATTTTCTTTTTTTTTTTTTTTGGTTCTATTTTCTGTCCTTTTTTGCTCTTTTCTCTCTTCTCTCTGCTCCTCCCCTGCCCAACCGCCGCTTTTTTACCAAAAAGTCCATTTTTTCCCCCAGCCGGGGCCGCTGCGAGGAAAAAGGTCCCTTTCCCTGCCGGCTCCATCTTCACTCGTCGCTTTTGCTGCTTCTGCCCCAAAGTGGCTCCTCTCTGGCTCCTCTCCTGCCGTCCTGAGCCTGAAAATGCCGCCTTTCACCCCAAACCGGCCGCCCCCTGCGCTGCCCGGCCCCGACGGGCAAAACCCCTCTGGGAAGCTTGGGAAAAATTAGAATTTCAAGGAATCCGAATTTAGGAGCTGCTCTTTTAGCAGAAATCAGCGTCACGAGCGCCTTTTCTTTTTATCTTAAATTAAAGCAGCTTCAAAAGCTCCTTTTTGGTTAAACTGCCCCAGCTCGCTCCGGCTTTCGGAAAACATCCAGTAGGATATTTTAAGGCTTAAATAAAACAGCTGCAAGAGCTGCGTTTTTGCCCGGGAACCGGCCTTGAAGGCAGCGATTTCCCTAAAACCAGCTTTAAGAGCTTCCGTTTGAATAAAAAGCAGCTTTAGGAGCCGATTTTTGCGTTAAATCGGGAGGTTTTCCATTAATCGCTCCCATTAAAGCGCCCGTCGCTGGGATCGCGCCACAGAAAAGCGAAAGAAAGCAGCTTTAAGAGCCGACTTTTCTTTCAAGGGAACAGCTTTTGTCCCTTTTTTTCTTGAAATGCCGCAGATTTAGGAGCAGTTTTTATCAAATAAAGCGGCTTTAGGAGCCTTCTCTACGGACCGGCGCAGCTTTAAGAGCTTTTCGTCGGCAGTGAAGCCGTTTGCGGAGCTTTCTGTTTTAAATAAAGCCATTTTAGGAGGTTTTTTTGGTATAAAATCGAGCGGCTGCGAGCGCTGCGGGCTCGGGCCGCGGTTTTGGGCCGAATTCGGGCGCTTTCGGGGCAGTTTCCCGGCCGGGCGCTGCCGCCGCTTCCCTCCCTTATAACGGGCCCGGCCCCGCCCCCGGGGGGGGCCAAATAGTCCCGAAAATCGCCAAAAAAGGGCCGCGGCCCCCAAAACCCCCCGCCCCCCCCCGAAAACCCCTCCTTTCTCATTATTTGCCGTGTGGTTTTTGTTTTTTTGTTTCCCCCTTTTCTCGGATGTTTCCCCCGCACAACCGCCCCCCCCCCCCCCCCCCCCTCCTCTGCGGGGCCCTGCGGGGCCCGGCCCCGAACGGGTTAAATTTCCCTCATTTCCCTCATTTCGCTGCGGGTTTTCGCCGGATTCGGCCCGTTCTGCCCCAAACCCCCCCGCCCCCCCCGCCCCCTTCCCGGGCCGCCGCAGTTCGGAGCTTTTTGGCTCATTTGTTCCTTCCCTTGGCCGCTCTCTCGCTTTTGCTGCGTCACGGGGCTGGGCCGCCCGCGGGGCCTCGGGCCCAGAGGGGCTCGGAAAAACCTCTCAGGGGACACAGGCCCCAAACCCCCTTTGCCCACGTCTTTTGTATCCCAAGAGACCCCAAACCCCTTTGCCCACGTCTTTTGTATCCAAACCGACCCCAAACCCCCTTTGCCCACGTCTTTTGTACCCAAACTGACCCCAACCCCCTTTGCCCACGTCTTTTGTATCCAAACTGACCCCAACCCCCTTTGCCCACGTCTTTTGTATCCCAACAGAGCCCAAAACACCTTTTTTTTTTTTTTTTAACCTTTTTGCTGCACAGCCCAAACCACCATTTTTATTCCTTCTCTCCCGCTGAAATGCACCAAAATCGAGGCGATTCAGCCCATTTCGGGCCCCGCCGAGTCACGGGACTCCTCCTTTTCGAGCAGCTGAATGAAACCCCACTGTTTTAGGGCATTTCGGGGGGTTTTTGAGGCATTTTGTGGGATCTGAAGCCTTCTTTTCCACATTTGGGGGCGTTTCCAGGCAGGAAATGACACCCCAGAATTGCCGTCAGGGAGGGGACCCCCGTGCCCCCAAACCTGTAATTAATGCTAATTAACGCTGCTCTGGGGCTAATTAAAGCTGCTGACGAAGCCAAGGAGGCATTTTAGGGGTGGTGGGGGGAGGGTGTTCCAACGTTTCCGGGGCGTTTCCTGCAGGAGAAAATGTTTCCCCATTGCTGTTAATTATTATTATTATTGTTATTATTATTATTATTATTATTATTATTTCCCTGCGTTATTCTGCCATTAAACCCCCTCAGATTGATCGTCCCCCTCCCATTTCAGGCCCCCCCCCCAAAAAAAACCCTGAATTTTGGGGAGCTTTCCCTCGGTGCTGATTTTTGCAGCACTAATTTGCCCATTTATGGTTCTTTCGGCCCCATTCCCCCTCCCCCGCAGCTCTGTTTTATTTTACCCCTCTGACACACCCACAATTCACGGCCTTTGGCACGGAAATGCCCCAAAAAGCTGCTTTTTCAAAAAGCTGCTTTTTCACAGGAGCTGCGCCTGGAGGGGCCCCTGTGGGGCCTTTTCCTCTGGAAAGGTGTTTTTCAGTTTTTCACCAAAACCTGCGGGTTTATGATGGAAAAATACAAGAAAAGGCCAGGAGGTTTTTTTTTTTTAAGCGGGACAGCACTAAAAATACCATAAATGACCCCAAAAGAGCCTCAACAGCACTTTGAGGCCAATTTCAGCCATTCTGGGGGGACAAGGCATAGATTTTGCCCTCAAAAATCACCACTAAGCCCAAAAGCTGCAGTTTTTCAGCAGATTTTTTAACCCAAACCGCCCCCTTTTGAACCCAAAGTGGCCCGGGGCCCCTCTGCCTCCCTGAGCCGCCTTTCAGTGGGTTTTTGAGGCCAAATCCCTCCAACTCCCCCCCCTAAAACCAGCGTTTCCTTGCGGCTTTTCACCTTTTGGAAAACCGACCCTTTTTAGCGGCTTTTCAGACAAAAATCACCTCAGGAAAGGGGGGGGGGGGCGGGGTGGGACTTTATCCCTCTCCCAAGCTGGGGCCCCTCAACCTGCTGCTAAAGCGGCCCGAACCCCCTCCCCCCGTCGCTCCCCGCCCCCACCGCCTCGCCTTCCCCTCCCCCACCCCCATTTACAGGCAAAAAAAAAGGAATTCGGGGGCGGGAGCGGCCGCGGAAGGATCCGCGCGGAGGAGCGAGAGCTGTGCGATGCGGCCCCGGGAGCGGAGGGATCTGGGGGGTGAAGCGTCCCGTGGCCACGTGACCGGCGGAGGGATCCGCGCGCGGAGGGATCGGTGGTGAGGTCAGGCCCCGCCCCCCGCTCTGCCGCAGTCGCCGCGGGGGCGGCGCCGGGGGTGGGGGCGCGGCGCCATCGCTCCGACCCGCCCTGTCCCGCAGCGGGGGGGGCGGCGCCGAGTCACCCCCGGCGGGTCCCGAGGGGTTAAAAAACCAGCCCTTTCCCTCTTCATTTTTAACTCGGAAATGCCCGATTCGCCTCAGAAAACGCCCGATTCGCCTCAGAAATGTCATACGTGCCTCAGAAATGCCCGATTTGTCTTAGAAACGTCTCATTTTACTTCACGTCTCTTTTCCCTCAGAAATGCCCCGATTCGTCTCAAAAATGCTTGGTTTGCCTCAGAAAGTGTTCGGTTTCCCTCAGAAAAGTGCGGTTTCCCTCACAAAAGCCTTAATTTCTTAGCTCAGAAGCGCCTCGTTTCCCTCAGAAAACGCCCTTTTATTCAGCCGTGACCCGCTCTCCCCCCCCCCAAAATGGCGCCTGCCGGGGGAGGGGGGGGCGCGTCCTTCCCGATCCCCCTCAGGAAACCCTTTCTCAAAATATTTATTCAAAAATATTTCTTTGTACCATCAAATATTTATATTTTCCTTCCTTTTTTTTTTTTTTTTTGTTTGTAAACGCTGGATTTCAGAGCAATTTCCCGGCGTCCTTTAAAGCCGGTAACACCGACCCCTCCCACAGCACAAAACTCTCCCAAACCACCGGTTCTGCCTTTAAAAAGCCTTAAATTTCGACAAAAAATGACTTAAAAAAGGAAGTTATTTGGGGCTGAGGCACTTTCGCTGCAGAGTGTGGGCGCGTGGGGGTTATGGATAAAACACTGTGATAAATGGGTTAAACTCAGCCCCAGCCGGCAGAGAAAAGGCTGAAAATGGGGTTAAAGAGTGAAAAAGGGGGATTTGGGGCCTCTAAAGGCCCTGAATGGACAGCGAGTGATGCCCCGAAATGGGCAGGATTTGCCTCAAAATCATTTTCCCCCAAGGGCTCGTTAGTACTAATGAGGGACCCCCCAAACCCAGGGCCCCCCTGACGCGTGTGAGGTGTGTGACATGTGTGTGACATGTGTGACATGTGTGTGACATGTGTGTGACATGTGTGTGACATGTGTATGACGTGTGTGACACGACACGCGTGTCCGTGTGTCCCCGGCCCTGAAATGGCCGCGGTCACGTGGGGCGGCCATTTGGCTGCGTCAGCCCGAACTCCCTGGAATTGGCCCCAAACTGTCGTGGTGTGTCCCAAACCCCCCGGAATTGGCCCCAAACTGTCCGTGGTGTGTCCCAAACCCCCGGGATTTGGCCCCAAACTGTCCGTGGTGTGTCCCAAACCCCCTGGATTTGGCCCCAAACTGTCCGTGGTGTGTCCCGAGCCCCCCGGAACTGGCCCCAGACCCCCCCCCCGGAATCGGCTCAAGAATGCCCTGAATTAGCCAAAATCTGCTCCAAATGTCCCAAACTGGCTCAAACTTGCCATGAACTGGCCCCAAACACCCCGAATTAGTTCCAAACCACTGTGAAAGAGCCCTGACCTGCCCCAAATCACCCTGAATTAGCCCCAAATCTGCCCCAAACTGCCCTGAATTGCCCCCAAACCGTGGCTGGGGGGGGTGTTGGTGCAGTTTATTGTGGGGGGTGGGTACAAAGGGGGGGGGCTCAGGGGACTCCCAGTCTGTGCTGGGAGGGGTTTTGGGGGCCCTGGGGGGGCTCAGCCCTGCTCGGGCCCAGCCCCCTCTGCCCCCCGGGCCCCCCCCACCACGGGGCTGTAGGAGCTGCCCCCCACCCGGCTGAAGAAGGACCCCGAGCGCCGGGGGGGCTTCACCCGCCGCAGCTCCTGCCCTGGGGGGAGAGAGGGGGGGTCAGTCCCCTGGGCCCCCCCGTGTCCCAGACCCCAAATCCCCCCCCGACCCTGGAGCCCCCCCTCGTGTGTGTGTGTCACCCCCCCATTCCCCCTGACCCCCCCATGTCTCCCCCCAGACCCAACGTGTGTGTGTCACCCCCCCATATTCCCCCTGACCCCCCCATGTCCCCCCCCAGACCCAACGTGTGTGTGTCACCCCCCCATTCCCCCTGACCCCCCCATGTCCTCCCCCAGACCCAACGTGTGTGTGTCACCCCCCCATTCCCCCTGACCCCCCCATGTCCTCCCCCAGACCCAACGTGTCCCCTCCCTCCCAGTGCCGGGGTCCCCCCATGGGTGCATCTCCCACCCCATTTTCCCCCATATTCCCCTTGACCCCCCCATATCCCCCCCCGTCCCCAAGTCTCCCCCTGTCCCCCCCTCCATGTCCCCCCTCTGGCCCCGCCCCATTGGCCCCGCCCCCGTTCCTTTGGCCCCGCCCACCGTCCTGCACGTAGTCGATGGTCGCGAGGCGCTGGAGGCGGGGCCTGGTCACGCTCTCCTGCCGCCGCAAGGGGGCGCCTCGAGCGCCGGGCTGGGCCGGGGGCGGGGCCTGTCCCTCGGAGGGCGGGGCCTGTCCTTCGGAGGGCGGGGCCTCGGCGGCGGCGGGCGCGGCCCCGCCCAGCTCGATGCAGCACTCGATGAGGGCGCTCATGAGCTCCGCCTGGGGGCGCTGTCAGCGCGCGGGGCCACGCCCCCGGCCACGCCCCCAAAGGGACCCCCCCAAACTTACCCCAACCCCCCCAAACCCGACCCCAACCCCCCCAAATTTACCCCAACCCCCCCAAAACTGACTCCAAACCCCCCAAACTGACCCAACCCCCCAACTGACCCACAACCCCCCCAAAACGGACCCACCCCCCCCAAACTGACCCCAACCCCCCCCCAAACTGACCCCAACCCCCCAACAAAACCGACCCCACCCCCCCCAAACTAACTGCCCAACCCCCCCAAAAAACCGACCCCAACCCCCCAAACCTGATCCACCACCCCCAAACTGACCCCACCTTCTCCCACAAACTGACCCCAACCCCCCCAAACTGAATCCCACCAACTGAATCCCACCCTGATCCCGCCCCCCCAAAAATCGACCCCAACACCCCCCAAACTACCCGCAACCACCCCAACCCCCCCAAACCCGACCCCAACCCCCCCAAACCGATCCCCAAACTGACTGCAAACACTCACAAACTGACCCTCCGGGGACCTCCTGGGGACCCCCAAACCGCCCCCACAGGACGCTGCCCCCAGAGCCCCCCAACTGCCTCCCCCGCGCCCCCCAGGACCTCCCCAGACCTGCACCCGCCCCACAAGTGCCCCCCGCCCGCCCCCTGCACTCCTTGGTGCCCCCCGGCCCCCCCATCCCGGGGGTCCCACCTGTGGGGAGAAGACCCTCAGCAGGCGGTTCACGGGGGCTCCCTCGTGGTCCCCGTCGAACTCGAGCCAGAGCTGGGGGGGCTCCGCGGGGTCCCCGTCCTGCCCCGGGGGGGGGTCCCCGTCCTGCCCCACGGCCCCCACCAGCTCCCAGCACAGCTCGGGGTACGTCAGGGCCAGCAGCACGTGCTGGGAGGGGACATCGTTCCATGGTGGCCCCCCAGTCCCACCGGGTGCCCCCCAGCCCCACAATGTCCCCCCCCAGCCCCACAATGTCCCCCCCCAGCCCCACAATGTCCCCCCCAGCCCCACAGTGTCCCCCCCCAGCCCCACAGTGTCCCCCCCAGCCCCACAGTGTCCCCCCAGCCCCACAGTGTCCCCTCAGCCCCACAGTGTCCCCCCAGTCCCACCGTGTGCCCCCAGTCCCACTGTGTCCCCCCCAGCCCCACAGTGTCCCCCCCCAGCCCCACAATGTCCCCCCAGTCCCACACTGTTCCCCCCAAACCCACAGAGTCCCCTCTGCCCCACAGTGTCCCCCCTCCCCATGATGCCCCCAAGCCACCCCCATGCTGCCCCCAGCCCCCCACGGGCCCGATCCCACCCCCAGCCCCCCCGGCCCCCCACCTTCTGGCGGGGGTCGATGATGGTGACCCCCTCGAGCCCCACGGCCACGCTGACGGGGCGCAGCCCCCCCCGGCCCAGCAGCCCCCCCGAGGGGCGTTCGATGGCCCCGGGGAAGAAGGCACACCTGGGGGGGTGAGACACACACCGGGGTCACCCCAAAACCACGGGGTCACCCCAGAACACCTGGGGGGGTGAGACACACACCGGGGTCACCCCAAAACCACGGGGTCACCCCAGAACACCTGGAGGGGTGAGACACACACCGGGGTCACCCCAAAACCACGGGGTCACCCCAGAACGCCTGAGGGGACACACATCGAGGTCACCCCAAAATCACGGGGTCACCCCAGAACGCCTGGGGGGACACACATCGAGGTCACCCCAAAACACCGGGATACCCCCCCAACACCTGGGGACACACACACCCCCCTGGGTCACCCCCAGCCCCCCCGATCCCCCCCGATTCCCGGGTCCCAGCTGCAGGGGGTGGTGACCTGGGGGCCCAGACGCGGGGGGTGTCCCCGGGGCTCTGTTTGGGGTCTATTTGGGGTCCGTTTTGGGGTCTCTTTCGGGCCCCTCACCCGTATCCGGGCAGGGCGTGGCAGCGCCGCAGGAAGTCCCGGTACAGCCCAGCAGGGGGCGCCTCCGGGCCCGGCGCGCGCGCGAAGGCGTCGAGGAGCCGCTGGGCGGGGCCCGGGGAGCGCGAGCGCCGGAACAGCGCCCCCCAGCGGGCCGGAGGACCCGGCGGCAGCAGCTCCGTCAGCAGCGGCCTGGGGGGGTCAAGGGGGGGATAACGGGGGGTCAGGGGGGCAAAGGGGGGGTCACGGGGGTCAGGAGAGCATGGGGGGGTCAAGGGGGGGATAACGGGGAGTCGGGGGGGCAAAGGGGGGGTCGGGGGTGGATAACGGGGGGTCAGGGGGCAAAGGGGGGGTCAGGGGGGTCAGGAGAGCATGGGGGGGTCAAGGGGGGGATAACGGGGGGGCAGAGGGGACAGGGGAGCGTGGGGGGTCAGGGGGGACACGGGGGTGTCAGGAGGTCGTGGGCGTGGGTCTCAGGTTGGGGGGTCCCAAAGGGGTCCTGTGGGTGGTCCCAGGGGGGTGTCTCGGGGCGGGGAGGGGGCTCAGGGAGGGGTCCTGGGTGTGGCCCCAGGTGGGATCTCGGGGGAGGCCCAAGGGTGGTCGCGGGAGGAATCTCAGAGGGTCCCTGGGGGTGTCCCTGGGGGTGTCCTGTGGGGAGGGTCCTGGACTGGGGGGGTCCCACGGTCGGGGAGGTTCCGGGGGGGTTCTGGGCTGGGGGTCTCGGCTCACCGCAGGCTGAGCTCCGTGTGCTGCTCGGGCTCGAAGGGTCCCAGGCGGAGGCGGCAGCTCAAGGGTCCCAGGCGGAGGCGGCAGCTCAGCCCCCCCAGCTCGGCTGCCTCGGGGGGGTCCACGGGGTAACGACCCCCCTGCAGCTGCTCCCGGGCCTCCTCGTAGAGCAGCCGCAGCAGCTCCTCCTCCTGCAGCTGGGACCCCCCGAGAGACCCCCCGAGACCCCCCGTGTCACCCCAGAGACCCCCCGAGACCCCCCGTGTCACCCTAGAGACCCCCCGTGTCACCCCAGAGACCCCCAGAGACCCCCCGTGTCACCCCAGAGACCCCCCGCGTCACCCCAGAGACCCCCAGAGACCCCCCGAGAGACCCCCAAAGACCCCCCGTGTCACCCCAGAGACCCCCCACATCCACCCCCAGAGCCTCAGGTGCCACCCCGTCCCTCACCCACCCCCCCCCGGGTCCCCCACGTATTCCCCCCCAACCCCGCACTTGGGGGTCCCCCCCAGCCCCCCCCTCACCTCCAGCTCGCGGCTCTTGGGGAAGAAAACGTTCCTGCGCAGCTGCAAACATGGCTCGTCTGGGGGGGGACGGGGGTCAGCGGGGGCTGGGGACCCCCCCACCCCCGAGGGACCCCCCCATCCTGAGGGACCCCCCACCCCCGAGGGACCCCCCACCCCCGAGGGAATCCCCCATCCCGAGGGACCCCCCCATCCCGAGGGACCCCCCCAGCCCTAGGGACCCCCCCACCCCCCAGGGAATCCCCCACCCCCGAGGGGTCCCCCTCCCCCGAGGGTCCCCCCCCCCTCGAGGGACCCCCCCCACCCCCGAGGGAATCCCCCATCCCGAGGGACCCCCAGCCCCGGCCCCCTCCCCGCGGGCGATGACCAGGGGCAATCCCGGGCTGAAGGAGGGTGAGAGGGGCCGGGGGAACCCCCAAGGGACCCCCCCCCAAGGGCCCCCCCGCCCCTCACCCTGCGCGATGGCCGCGGGGGAGCCGAGGGACCCCCCCCCCCCAAGGGGCCCCCCCCGCCCCTCACCCTGCGCGATGGCCGCGGGGGAGCCGAGGCTGAAGCGCAGCAGCAGCTCCGGCCAGTGCCGGACCAGGCGCAGGGGGCGGTGCCGCGGCTTCAGCTGCACCTCTGGGGGGGACACGGGGCTGGAACCCTCCGGGGGCACCCCCGAGGGCACCCCCGAGGGCACAGGGACCCGGTGACCGGCGGGGACCCCCATGGGAACCCCCACGGGGACCCCCACGGACCCACCCACGGGGACTCCCCCCATGGAGACTCACGGGGACCCCCACGGGGACCCCCACGGGGACCCCCACGGACCCACCTGGCCATGGGGACACCCACCAGGACACCCCTCCCACGGGGGCCCACTCAGCCCCCCCTCCGGACCCAGGCCCAGGAGTGGACCCCCAGATCCCCCCCCGTGTTCGTGTCCCCTCCGTGTGAGCCCCCCCGTGTCCAAGTCACCCCTGTAACCCTCCTGTCCCCTCACGGCCGTGCCCCCCACCCTGTGACCCGCCCCCCCATGGCCAGGTTCCTCCCCCGTGTCCCCCCCCGGGTCCGTGTCCCCCCGGGGCAGCTCCGACCCCAACCCCGGCGCGAGCTGACCCCCCTCGTCCCCAGGACGCCCCCGTCCCACCCTGACCCCCCCTCACCGAGCAGGTCCGACCCCAACCACAGCGCCAGGGCCTCCCCCGCGCTCGGGGGGAGCCGCAGAGCCCCCTGCAAGCGGCGCAGCAGCTCCGCGGCCGTGGGGCCCGGGGGGGGCTCGAGGGGCAGCGGCAGCGCCGACCCGTCCGGGAGGTACACCAGGGCTGGGGGGGACAGCGGGGGTGAGAGACCCCCCAAAACACCCAGAGACCCCCCCACACCCCCCCAGCGCCGACCCGTCCGGGAGGTACACCAGGGCTGGGGGGGACAGCGGGGGTGAGAGACCCCCCAAAACACCCAGAGACCCCCACCCACACCCCCCCATCGCCGACCCGTCCGGGAGGTACACCAGGGCTGTTTGGGACAGCGGGGGTGAGAGACCCCAAAAACACCAGGGACCCACCCACAACCCCCCCCAGCTGGCCGACCTTGCCGGGGGTACACCAGGGCCCTTGGGGAAACAGGGTGAGAGCCCCCCCAAAACACCCAGAGACCCCCCCACACCCCCCCAGCGCCGACCCGTCCGGGAGGTACACCAGGGCTGGGGGGGACAGCGGGGGGCGAGAGACCCCCAAAACCACTCAGGGACCCCCCAGGGACACCCCCCACCCCCCCCAAGACACAGCGCCGACCCGTCCGGGAGGTCCCGCGGGCGGGGGAGAAGGGGGTGTGAGACCACCCGCGTCCACCCAGAGACCCCCAGAGACCCCCGAACCTCCCGTGGGACCCCCACCCCCACCCCCGGACGGACCGACCCCCAGGGAACCCCCCCGGGGACCCCCCGGAACGACCCAAAGGGCCCCTCGGGGGTCTCACGGCCCCCAAACCACCCCCGCCCCCCCCAGCCGGGGGTCTCCGGCCCCGCCCATCCCTCATGGCCCCGCCCCCTCCCCTTACCCCCGCCCCTCCTCCCGCGGCCCCGCCCCCTCACCGGCGGCTCCCGGCGCGGCGGACGCGCCCTCCCCCTCCCCCTCCCCGTCCATGGCGGGGTCAGGGGGGGTCCCGGGGGGGTCACCGCGGGGGTCACCGGGGGGTCGCGGCTCCGCGCGCTCCCCGGGCCGGTCCCGCGCGGGGCGGAAGCGCCGCCGGTGGGCGGAGGGGCGGGGCCTCAGCGGTGACGTCACGGGAGGAGGCGAGATCAAAGGATGGGGCGGTGGCGCCCCCTGGCGGCTGGGAGGGCCAGAGGGGTCCCGGGGGGGTTCGGGGGTCCCGGGGGGCGTTCCGGGGTCCCAGGAGGGTCCCGAGGGGGTTCGGGGGGTCCCGGCGGCGGCGCAGGAAGAGGCGGAGCCGCTGTACGAAGTATAGAACCGTGTATTCCTCTGTGCGCGGCGGGGGCAACCCCCGGGGAGGGCTCGAAGGGATTCGGAGGGGGGGGGGCGTTTGGGGGGGCCCCGGGGGGGGGCCCGACCCCAATCGGGG
>NW_024103826.1:0-16051 GCF_003945595.2 Pipra filicauda | reverse complement strand
CGCCGTCCCTCTGACGGTGCTGCAGGGAAGGCCTGCCCTGGAGAACATCCTCCTCCTGTGCAACAGAGAAACTGGGAGAGTCCTGACAGAGGCGCAAGGCTGTGGGATGTGGTAGCTTTAGGAGATTCCTCCAGGAACACAAGCGACATTGCCCTGCACCTGTAGACTCACTCTGCAGAGGAGTGTGACGTTCTGTCCCCAAGGGAAATCTCAGCTGAACACCTCCCATCTTTCCGTTGCCTTTAACCTCCCTCTGCCTTGCTTCTCTTCTCTCGTGGCTACAGGCAGTGCCCTTGGCCCTGCTGGGCTGTGCAGAGGAGCTGCTCCTGGGCAGAGCTGTCTCTCTGCAGTGCTGCCCGCTTGCCAGGAGCTCCCTGTGTGCCAGGAGCCCGGCCCAGCTGAGTAGCAGAGCAAGAGCCAAAGGCAGCCCTTTCTCTGCCCCTCTGGGTTCCCCGCAGGTGTCCCTGGGGCTCCAGGGGAACCTGCTGTGGAACAGGCTGAAGGAAACAATGATGTTCCCTCTTCTCACCTCCCACCCTGCCCACTCCTACACTTCCACACTGGCGAGAACCCCAGCAGGAGCCCGGCAGGGTCTTCCTGCCATTGGATGAGTGCTGTGGGAGGTCAGGGCTGCTCCCAGATCCAGATCACACCAGCACATTTCCAAGAGCACTGTCAAATGGGAAGGACAAAGCACAATCATTAGGAAGGAAAGGAGCTTTTCTGAGTGAGTGTTTTCAGTTTCCTACTCCTGAGGAATCGGGGGGTTGAGAAATGGAAAAGGAGCTCCCATGTTGGACAAGTCACTGAGACTCCTGAGCTGTAACAGTGCTTCTGCAAGCAACTTCCTAAAGTGCTTTCGGCCTCTGCTCTGCTTTTGACAGAAGCAGCATCACTTCTGCTGGACCCATCCATTTTTTCTTGATCTGCCCTTTTCCACCTGCAAAAAGAAAAGTTGCCCAGTCAATGCCCTGCAAACAGGCAGGTTTCTCTCAGGCCAAAGTGAGTGCACAGACATTCGCATGGAGTGCTGACAGGGAAGTCATGAATGGATTTCTGATATTGAGTCTACTGTTCTGAAATCAGAAAATGTGGTGTTGAAGTCATCATTAGCCTTTGAGAGGGAAACAGGAGAAAAGTAGGATAAACTTGTTGCTAAAAATGAGCTGCTTCAAACTGTAATTGACCACCTTGAAAGTCTTGTTAAAATTTGGATGATAATGAAACAGTCAGCTCACCGATTACCCCCATCAATACTGGACAATGCCCGCAGTATAAAGGCATAAAGCCCTGCCAGCCCCTCGAGGAGCCCTCAAATCCCATCCCAGTCCCACAGGACACTCCCAACTTCCCCTCAAACCCTCCGAGGGCCCCAGACTGCCTCCCAGACCCACTAAAGTCCACAAGATGCCCCCAAACCCCTCCCAAGTCACATCCAGCCCTCCCAGGACCCCTCAAACCCTCCCCTAGTTGCCCCCTTCCCCTCAAGGAAGCCCCCAAACTCTCTCCCAGTCCCTTCCCACACCCCCGACGATTCCCCAAAACCCCTCACAGTCGCCTCAACCTCCCCAACCTCCCTCCCAACCCCCCAAGCTCCCCCAAACCCCTTCCCAGTTACCTCCACAACCCCAGCCCCTTCTCAGCCTCCCCATTCCTTCCCAAACTCCCTCCCAGTTGCCGGCCTGTCCCCCAGGCTCGGCTGAGGAGGTGCCCCAGGCTGACGCCGCCCTTCCAGGGGGAGGGAAGTGTCCCCGCCCAGGCGGTTCCAGCATCACGTCGGACCACCCACGCCCCAAAAGTCCCGCCCGCCCTGGAGCCGCCTCCGCTGCCCCTGCAGGGGAGGAAAAGAATCCAGCCGGCAGCAGCGCGGGAGCAGGGCCGGGTGGACCTCAAGGAGGGGGCACTGGGAGAGAGGGGAGAGACCGGGATGGGCTGGGGGGGCACTGGGAGAGAGGGGAGAGACCGGGATGGGCTGAGAGGGCACTGAGAGAGAGAGGGGAAAGTTTTTTGCCACTTTCCTGGGCACTGGAATACCCTCTGCACCCTCGTTCCCGGCCATGCCGGCTCTCCTTCCCCCCCCCGCCATGAACAGGTTCTGGGGCTCCCTCGTGGGTCGCAGCCAATAGAACGGCTCTGCTGGAATGACGTCATTGCCAAATTCAGCTGGGCCCCTCTCCTCGCGCCGGTGAGTCATCCAATAGAACGTCGATACTTCCGCGGGGGCTGCCGGGAGCGGGGCGGGGGGGGCGGGGGAGGGGAGGGTCGCGATTGACCCCGATTGATCCCAATCGATCCCGGCCCCAGGGTCTCCCCCCGCCGTGATGTTTTTCACGTGCAGCCCCAACGAGGCCATGGTGGTGTCGGGTGAGTTCGGGGGGTCCGGGGGCTCCTGGTGACCCCTCCAAATCTCCCCCAAGACTCTCGGGAACCACCCAGATCCCCCCCAAGACTCCTGGGGACCCTCCGAAAGCCCCCCTCTGGGGGGTCGCCCCTCCACCTTTTCCCCCTCCCCCCCCCAAATCTCCTGGCATCCCCTTAACCTTGTGAAAATCTCCTGGGACCACCCGACACCCCAAACCTCCTCCCTGGGGCCCCCCACAAACCCTCTTCAGACTCCTGGCTTCTCCCAGACCCCCTCCTGAAATCTTTTGGGTCTCCCCCAGCCTTTATGGCCGATTCCCTTTTCCATTTCCCCCCCCCGGACTGTGGGGGTCAACCCCTCCCAAGAAAAAACTATCTGAGAACCCCCTCAGTGTCCCACCACGACGATTCCTGGGTCCCCTCTCCCCCCGCCCCTTTGTGGGTTCCCCCCCTCTTTCCCCCCCTTCGAAAAATACTATTGGGGGGGCCCCCAATGTCCCCCAGGCCCCAGCCCATCCTGCCAGGGATGGATTTTGGGGATCTTCCTTCCCCTTCTCTCTGCCCAAAGGCAAATGCCCCATTCCAGTCCGGATTTTGAGTTTTTCTAACCATTTTTATAATACAAGTCACCTGCTCCGGATTTTCTCTGTATGACCCAGCTGACTGTTTCCAAATTAATATATCATTAGGTAAAAAAAGAAACTTTCATCATGACTTTTCCCCCGTCCACTCCAACTGCTTCCCGCGAAGGGGCCATTAATCTCGGAGGTGAAAGCGAAACTTCCCTCAACTCTCCCCCTCCCCGTCTTTCTCTACTCCTCCCTCGTTCTCTTCGTGCTCTCCGCGTTTGTTCAGCTAAAGGAGTTCTATCAAAATCACATTCTCCCTTTTCTCTTTTCTTCCTCATCCGAGGACGATTCTAGCGGGGGCATGGTGGGTGATTGTACCCTCACACGTGAAGGGAGACTATCTCTCGGGGGCGCACTTGGAGTTATGCTGGGGGAGACTAACAAAGACACATCCTCCTCTGGTTCTGAAAACCATATTTTCCGTTCTTGACATCCTATGCATTTATCATCTAATTCTTTCAAAATCAACATACCACATTCTTTTTGCCATTCAGTCTTACGTTTTAAATAATAAAACAAGTCTAGATACGGTATTTCATCCCATATTTCATTCTCCCGTAAATATTGCATCAAGGGGGTTATAATTTCCAGAGTCAATGAACCATTCCTAGGCCACTGCATTCCTTCTGTCTCATATTGAGGCCATACATTATTACAATAATCAATCAATTGTTTCTTGTTTAACTCTTGTCCAAAATTTCCCTCCTTCCAATGTTTTAACAAGCAACCAAGCGGAGAATCGCTAGGGATATCATTTTCTGCACAAGATAGTGCCTTAAAGGTTTTAAACGGCATCATACTGACTCACACACACACACACACACACACACACACACACACACACACACACACACCCCCCACAGTCTGAATTCAAAATCAAATTCACAATAGCACAACAATATAAACCAATACGTTTTACGACCAGCGCAATAACACAACGATATAAACCAATTACATATTCCAAAACCAAAACCAAAACCAACTCGCCAATTCTCCCTCTGAGTGGCGAGTGCTGGTACAGCGCGGCTTTCGCTACGTCTTACGACCAGCGCCTAGGCTTCCCAACCGAGGTACCTTTAGCCCAACCCAGCGGGAAACTCACGGTCCCGTCTTATAGGCAGGCTTCCAACCAACAAACCTAAAGGAATAAAGCACCTCCGGGCTTACCTGGATGGGTTGTCCGGCGGGCGCGGGGTCGGGCACGGGTCGATGTCTCCCCAGAAATCACCTGGTTGCCGGCGTGGAGTAGATCAGCGCGTGAGCCGCACCCCCGGAGTTTCCATCTGGTCGCCGAAACTGTTGCCGTAACAAAAACACACAAAAAACCAACTGTGATGGTTTCAGTCTAGGCCTTCCTGGAAACCAGCTTGTAACCAGGAAGGAACTAGGAAGGTGACCAAGGAAGTATTCCATGCTATTCCTTTACGTAACCTAGGGTATAAATAAGGCATTGATAAGATAGTTCGGTCTCTTCCTTTCCGGCGAGGTTCGAGAACGGTGGGTCCCTGTCTCGGTCTGGCTTATCTGGAGCCGAGGCCTACAGTGACTGCTGTTATCTGCCACCCGTGAGGGGAGAGCCAAGGGCCGTGTCTAGCCATCCTGCCTGTTCGAAGAGAAGTGGTGAGATTTTTGCTAATTTGCCTTCGGCTGGTTGTTTAACTTGTGCGGTCCTTGCCCCTTTTTGTCCTTCTCCCTTCCCTTCCCCCCTTCCCCCCCCCCCCCGGTGTGTGGTATTCTCCTTTTGTGTATCTGTCTCATATGTAAAACATATATATATATATATACATATTTTTGCTATAGCTTTGGCTGCTTGTTTCTTTTTTCTCTTTTCCCTCTCTGAGAGGCGGGTCCTCGTTGTCGAGTTTCGGGGCACTTGGCGGGAAGCCAGCTCGAAACTTGCACAACATTCTTGGTGTCAGAAGTGGGATATTTTGGTTAAGTTTGGCTTGTTTTGATAAACATTTTCCGAGAAGACAGCCAAGTTCGGTGTTGTTTTGCAACCAATCTATTGTTTTGGGAACAGGTCTAGGAAAGCAGCCAAGGAAGCTTTGTTTATATAAACAAAGGGTTGTTTTAAGAACAAGAAGAAATAATAACAAAAACAATAGCTATTTCAATAATTTGTCTTATAATTCTAGCCATCTTTACACCTGTGTTAGGCTACTCTATAGGGAGACGTCCAGACCTTGAGGATGGATGGAACGAATTGCTTCCATCCTTTAATTTTGACATCGAAGACTTGGTAAAAGAGATCCCCATGGTTAAAATCGGCTCTAATTACTATATAAATCTTATTGCAACAGTACTGTCATTGATAAAGGTACTGGAAGTGCTCCTTAAACTTGGAAGAATGAGGTTCCGTTGCTTTCCCTCTTGTAGGAAAGATCACACCTCAAAGGGACTCGCTGGAACTTTGGAAAGGGCTGCAGACAAGCCAGTCCCCGGGTGGCATGGAGCTTGGAGAGATTTCGGTAGATTAGTAGGACATGTGTCACCCCCCATTAACTGGGAGTTCACACCAGAACAAATGCTTGATTCTGGTGAGATGGCCCACTGTTTGGCAGAAAGGTGTTTTTCCTACAAAGATCCAAATATGCAATTCTCCGCTTTGTGCTGAGGCCTGGCTAATGCTTATCGAGCTGCCATAGACCACCTTCAAAGGGTTAAGGTCGACACAGAAACCCAAACCACGCCACTTGAACCCAGTGATATCCCTATTAGGTCTACAGATGTTGGAGTCCAAACACAACTTGAAGTCAATGCCATTTCTACTAAGTCCACTAGAACCGGGACTCAAGCTAAGAACCAGAAAGTCATCATTGCCCCTATGGAGAAGAAGAAGACGTGGGTAAGAGAGATCAAGGAACTTACGGATCCATCTCCACAACCAAAACGCACAAAAGAAAGGGAAGAAGAAGAAGAAGAAGAAGAAGGAACAGAGGATGTAGTAGATGAAAGAGCGGCAGCAATGGAGAAGGAAATCTTAGCAGCCTATGAAAGCATACGAGCAGCTTCAGAAGTAATTGGTACTGAAGCACAGCTCTTCCTGGCACCCCGATTACCAGTGTTGAGCTAGATGTTCAAAAGGAAGGTGCCCCCTACGCATCATGCCACCGACGCCACGTGGAGCAAGTAGATTGCTTTGATTACGCAACGTGTCCGAATCGGGAACTCGAATCGCCCTGGCATTTTGGAAATCATAACCAATTGGCCTGAAAGTGGGAACTTCAGTCTGGTAGAAGAAGAAGAAGAGCCAGTGAGTCGAACTGAAGAGGCTCTGCCATATGATAAGCTGCCAGATGAAGAAAGACGCTATGCCCTTTTCACCGATGGTTCCTGCCGTATTGTAGGGAGGAGCCGGAAGTAGAAAGCAGCTGTTTAGAGTCCCACCCGACAAGTGTCGGAAGCCACTGAAGGTAAAGGCGAATCGAGTCAGTTTGCGGAACTCAAAGCAGTCCAATTGGCCCTAGATATTGCAGAGAGAGAAGGATAGCCAAAGCTCTACCTGTACACCGATTCGTGGATGATAGCCAATGCCCTATGGGGATGGCTAGACCGGTGGAAAAAGATGAATTGGAAGCGTAGAGGGAAACCCATCTGGGCTGCTGATCTGTGGCAAGACATCGCTGCCAGAGTGAAGAAACTAAATGTAAGAGTCCGCCATGTGGATGCCCATGTGTCCAAGAAGCGAGCTAATGAGGAACATGCTAATAACGAACAAGCAGACCGAGCTGCACAGGTCAAGGTCTCGCAAGCAGACCTAGACTGGCAGCAGAAGGGAGAGTTGTTCCTAGCTCGATGAGCTCATGATGCTTCAAGTCATCAGGGCCGAGACGGCACTCATAGATGGGCACGAGACCGAGGGGTGGATTTAGCGAAAGATATTATCTCTCAAGTTATCCGTGACTGTGAAACCTGTGCTGCTATCAAACAGGCAAAAAGGTTTAAGCCCCTGTAGTATGGTGGACGTTAGGAGAAGTATAAATATAGAGAGGCCTGGCAGGTTGATTACATCACATTGCCACAGACCCGCCAAGGTAAACGCTATGTGCTTACCATGGTGGAAGCAACCACCGGATGGTTGGAAACATATTCGGTACCACATGCAACAGCCCGAAACACCATCCTAGGCCTTGAGAAGCAGGTCCTGTGGAGACATGGCACTCCAGAGCGAATTGAGTCAGACAACGGGACTCATTTCAAAAACAGTCTAGTGGCCACTTGGGCACAGGAGCATGGTATTGAATGGGTATATCACATTCCATATCATGCACCTGCTGCAGGAAAAGTAGAAAGGTGTAATGGACTGTTGAAGACGACTCTAAAGGCACTGGGTGGGGGAACTTACAAAAATTGGGACAAGAATTTAGCCAAGGCCACCTGGCTAGTCAACACCCGAGGCTCTGTCAACCGAGCTGGTCCTGCCCAAGCAGAGTCCCTCCACACTGTAGATGGAGACAAAGTTCCAGCGATCCATCTAAAAGGTGTGTTAGGTAAGGCCGTTTGGATCACTCCTCCCTCAGGCCAAGACAAACCCATTCGTGGGATTGTCTTTGCTCAAGGACCTGGATATACCTGGTGGGTCATGAGGAAGGATGGAGAGATCCAATGTGTGCCTCAAGGAAACCTAAGCCTGGGGAAAAACTAATTCTGTGCCTTGAGTTGTATTTTACAGGAGACCAGACACCAGACGAAAAAAAAAAAAGACCCGAACAAAGCTGATACGAGAATCCAAGGATGGCCGATGATGACACAGCCCAAACCAATGAGCCAGCCCTAAACCGGAACTGTGATTATGACGAAAGGCCAAGAACACAAATCGAGTTGCTGGTGGTGCTGATCTTCAATGACAGACGACAGCCTTCGAGAAAAAATAAACATGGACTATATATGTATATGTGTATATGTGCGGGATAGAGACGAACACAATATACAGGTGTTACGTAAAGAAATAGTATGGAATAAGGGGTAGAGAATGTGGTGGTTTCAGTCTAGGCCTTCCTAGAAACCAGCTTGTAACCAAGAAGGAACTAGGAAGGTGACCAAGGAAGTATTCCATGCTATTCCTTTACGTAACCTAGGGTATAAATAAGGCATGGATAAGATAGTTCGCTCTCTTCCTTTCCGGCGAGGTTCGAGAACGGTGGGTCCCTGTTTCGGTCGGGCTTATCTGGAGCCGAGGCCTACAGTGACTGCTGTTATCTGCCACCCGTGAGGGGAGAGCCAAGGGCCGTGTCTAGCCATCCTGCCTGTTCGAAGAGAAGTGGTGAGATTTTTGCTAATTTGCCTTCGGCTGGTTGTTTAACTTGTGCGGTCCTTGCCCCTTTTTGTCCTTCTCCCTTCCCTTCCCCCCTTCCCCCCCCCCCCCGGTGTGTGGTATTCTCCTTTTGTGTATCTGTCTCATATGTAAAACATATATATATATATATACATATTTTTGCTATAGCTTTGGCTGCTTGTTTCTTTTTTCTCTTTTCCCTCTCTGAGAGGCGGGTCCTCGTTGTCGAGTTTCGGGGCACTTGGCGGGAAGCCAGCTCGAAACTTGCACAAGCTCACCACCTACCTTGGTCTTTCAACAAACTTATTTATTTGAACTTTTATCTGTAATCCTTGAAATTTGCTTGACATAAATTTGAACTTTTATTTCCTAAGGATTTGTGTGTATTTGGGATAAACAACAACTTTATTAACCTGAGGGTTTTTGCATAACTGGGCAGAACATCTATTCCCACTTCCCCAAGGGCCTGCATGTAATTGGTAACCAGGAGAAATTCAACTCCATTTCTAGAAAAGGGCCCTTAGAGAACAAGTGTTGTGATGCAAGTGCAATTTGTTCAAAGCACATGAAGCACGAAGTATCTCTAAGTCTACATACATACATGTTCACACAGCTTCTCTCATTCATACAGTTTTTTCATTCATACAGAAATGGCCACTTCAGTCATTCTCACTTCACACCCAGCAATCCAGGTCCAAAGAGAGACTGAGGGAATCCTCATCTTTTTCATCTCTCCCCTTCCAGACTGAGACAAAAACTGAGCACTGCAGCTGCTCAGAGCATTTCCATGGATTTAACACTGAGGTGTCCTCTCCATGGGGATCCTAGGCAGCACAGAGATACTATGGGAGAGCTGTGCCCTTCTGGAGGACACCCTGCAGCCTTGCAGGACAGCCCAGGAAACAGCTGCATGTCCTGAAGTTGCCTGGAGGGGATTTGGGCACTTGGTTCCCACAGACACATCCCCACAGCAGGACCCAAAGGGTTTGTGTCTGGACAGGAACCTGCCACCCCCAAGCCCCCACAGTAGCTCAGAAAATCCAAGGGTGAGAACAAGGAGAGCCCAGGCAGCAGGGGATGGCAGTGAAATGCCACAGTGCTGCTGCCAAGGGAGAGGGGACACACAGAGACAGATGGAAATGGGGGCTTGTCCTTCCCTGGCCTCTGGCTGCTGCAGGACAATGCCCACCTGAGCCTCCATGGTCCTGAGGACACAGGCTCTGTTTAGGCTGGGAAAGGAACCCAGGGAGGAGCTGCTCAGGGGAAGGTGTATGTGCCACAGGGACAGCAGGGAGGTGCCCACATCCTCCTGCCCAGCATTTCTGGCAGCAGCTCCCTCTCACCCCCTGCCTGTCTCCGTGTGAGGAGCTGTTCCTGCCAGCAGCCCCTCCCTGTGCCCAACTCAGCTC
The DNA here is from genome assembly GCF_003945595.2 of Pipra filicauda. NCBI lineage: Eukaryota > Metazoa > Chordata > Aves > Passeriformes > Pipridae > Pipra > Pipra filicauda. Next base: position 6,374 of record NW_024103826.1, on the reverse strand, counting down.
CTCGCCAGTACTCACAGGGTCATCCCCACCCCACTGCCCAGGGGCAGCTCTGTGTGTCCAGGGGCTGAAGAGCAGATCCCAGACAACCTGATGTGGCTGGGAAGGGGAAGGTGTTCTGAGTGGATGTGCTTCCTGAGAAGAGCCCTTGTGAAATGGCACAAAGTAGAGCTGAAGCCCTGACCCTGCAGCTGAAGGACCCATCCCTGCCCTGCCCATCCCTGCCCTGCTCATCCCCGCCTTGCCATGAGGGGTCACTCCTTCCACCTACACCTTCTCCCTGCAAGGCTTTGGGAGCTCCCTTGGCCGGGCTGAGAGCTTAACCTGGCAGGCAGCAGAGTCCCTGCCCCAGCACACAGAGCCCTGGGGGGCAGGACCCTGCTCTGCAGGACAGCCCTGGGCACCCCTGGCTGCACACCCACCTTCCCATCCCACAGCCACCTGTGGGACAAGGTGCCCTGTCCCTCTGATGGGGCAGCAGGAAAGTCCTAGTCTGGAGCATGTTCTGCTGCACATCAGGAAATCCAGGAGAGCCATCCTGACAGGTCCTGTCACTGGTGGTATTTGGCAGGTGTAGGAGACACTTCCAGGAACTCACCTGCATTGCTCTGCAGCCAGAGACTTACCGTGTGTCCTAGTTAGAACAGCTGGGAGAAGTTCATCACTGTGTGGGTGTAACCCAAACAGAGGGTCTATTCTACACCCTCCATGCCATTTCCCAGAAACTGTTAACAATAGACCATTTGCAGTAGCTGCCCAGAGCACACCTGACCCCTCAGGCTATAAGCTGGGTGTTAAGAGACCTGTGAGATCGGAGGATATTCCTATCCTCACACCCACTGTGGAACTCCCCGCCCTGAGGGAGGTACTGGGCATTCCGGCTTGAACCTGAGGGTATATGATCTTGGGGTCTTGGGACTTCTGGTACCACTTGTGGGATTCAGAGAAGGACCAGAACCTCAACTGGACTGCGACCACTACTCTCAACCAGACTGAGACCACCACTCTCAACCAGACTGAGACCACCACTCTTGACTAGACTGCAACTGTCACTTGCACCAACAGGTTTTTCTCCTCTCCTTTTAGTTTTGGACTCAGGGGAGCACGTGGGGCTCAGCACGGGAGCCAACAAACAACATTCTGAATTCAAAGCACAGCACTGGACCAGCTTCTAGGAAGAAAATTAACACTATCTCAGCCAAGACCAGGACAGTGTCCACCCCTTATTCCATACCATTTACATCATGCCTGCTCCCACCTTTTCCAATACGTTCCATCACCACCTTTTCTGTAATTTGATATAAACTCACAGATCTCATTGTTTAGTGTATGAACTATGTCTATAAAACTCTGTTGAGTTCATTTAGCCCATGACTTTGGGCTCCATCTGACATAATACTCTGTCAGGACTGGAAAAATGGTGTCTAGTGTTGGATTGTTCCATGTTGAAACCAGTTCTTGTTCCATCACCATTCTACTTGTCTGGTCTCATCAAAGTTCATTGTTCATTACTCTCAGTGATTTTTATTGTAATGCCCCTGACATGGCAAACAGCCAGCACAGAAGTGAGAATGCATAGTGTTATTAACATTATACAATTTTATGCATTGGCTATTCTCACCCAAAATCAAATCCCCTTGAGGCACACACTGCATTTCCTATCCTCCTGAAATATCCACCAAGTGGACCCGTGTCCTTGAACAACATCAATCCCATGGGTGGGTTTGCCTTTGCCTGAGGCAGGAATAACCCAGACTGTTTTCCCCAACATGTTTTTAATGTGCACTGCAGGAACTTTATCCCTTTGTACGGTACATAAAAGTTTTGGCTGGCAGAGCCAGCCCAATGGGCAGATCCCCCAGAGTTGAGTGATCAGGTGGCCTTTGCTAAATGTGGATCCCAATGTTTGCAAGTCCCACCACCCACTACTCTCAGTCTCCTCTTTACCAGTCCACTGCATTATTCCATCTTTCCTGAGGCTGGTGCATGACGGGTGTGCTGGTTTTAACATCAGCAGGAAATTAAAATCCAAATAAGTCTGCAGTAACTGACCATAGCAATGGGAATTTAGGATGGTTGCCATGGTAACTGACCTTAGCAATGAGAATTTAGGATGGTTGTCATGGTAACTGACCTTAGCAATGAGAATTTAGGATGGTTGTCATGGTAACTGACCTTAGCAATGAATCTCAGTGGCATTGCCCATGGCAATGGGCTGTAGGAAAGGGTTTGATGATGGTTGCCATGGCAACCAACCACAGCAACACATGGAAGAGGAAGCTGTGATAGCACCAAGATTTTGTAATGGGGCTTTATGACAGTTGCCATGGTAACCAATCTGCATCAAGAAATTCAGTGCAGGTTGCCTCGCCACCCAACACAAGCCCTGGGTCTTTGTGCAGGTTGCCATGGCAACCACCCCTTGTAACTGGACCCAGTGGAAGTCTCCATAACAAAAGTCCTCAGCAACTACCATTGGAGGAAGTTACCATGGCAAACCACCATTGTGACGGGTCATTTGCTGGTTGCCATGGAGACCACTGCCATAGCAATGGGTCTCTGTTTAATTGTTCATGGAACCAGTTTCCAGCAACAAGTCTTCTAATGGTTGCCATGCCAACTAATCATATCAAAGGGTTTCAGCTCACATCTCCATGGAAGCAGTCCCCAGCAGCGGTTTTTAACTATGCCATGGCATAGTTGCCACGTTTAACTATGCCATGGCAACCAGCTATAGCCACCAATTTCAGTGAATGTTCCCACGGTAACCCAACTCCAGTAACTGGACTGTGATTGTTTCTGACCTCAGCAACCAGCTCGTGGGAATGTTGCCATAGCAACTGCCCTAGCTATGGGTCATCAGATGGTTTCCATAGAAACCAACCATAGCAATGGACCTGTATGGTGGCTGTCATGGCAACTGGCCCTGGCCATTGGTCTCAGTGCAGGTGTTCATGGAAACAGTCCCTGGCAATGGACTGAGGGATGGTTGCCATGGCAACAGCCCTAGGTCACGAGAAATGGTTCTGGTTGCCATGGCAAGAGTCCCTGGCAATGGACTGATAGTCCAAGTGCTGGTTGCTATGGCAACAGTCCCTACCGATGTCTCTCTGAGTCTGTTTCTCTAGCACTACCCCTCACACCTGGTTCCATCGCTAATTGTGGCAACGTCTGAGCACCTGCAGGACGGGGTACAACCCAGAGAGCAAAAGGGACCAAACTCCTGGGCTGAGGCACAGACAGTTCCATGGGGGCAGCAAAAATCAGGAACTCCCTCCCTGCTTCCCACAGGCAGGGGGGTGTTCAGCATCCCCATGGGAGCAGGGCTCCACCTCAGGGAATGGTGACACAGACACCATCGCTCCCAGTGTTCCCTCCTTCCCCAGTCTGCCCTCCTTTTCCACACCTGACAGTGATGGCACATGGTCTGGGACATCACTGGGGTCAATTGGGGTCACCTGTCCTGGCTGTGTCCCCTCCCAACTCCTGGTGCACCTCCATCTCCCTTTGCTGGCAGGACAGGATGAGGAGCAGGAAAGGCCTTGGCTCTGGGCAGAAACAAAAACCTCCCAGAATTTTCCCCCCTGTTCCCAGCCCAGTCCCAGAGAAGCCCTCTGGAAGGCAACTTACTCCCTCCCAGCCCAAATCATCTCCCAATGCCCATTCCCCAGCACCAGGTCTCACAGGGTCAGTGCTGTGCCCCTGCCCCAGCAACAGGGCATTGGGATGGTTGCCATGACAACCAACCTTAGCAATGGATTCTTATATTGCTTGCCATGGTAACCAATCTTTCAATAAGATTGTGGGATGGTTTCCATGGCAAACAACTCATGGAAGTGTCCACGACTGAGGTCCCTGGCAATGGATTTATTGATGGTTGCCATGGAAACTGCAGCAACGGTCTCCCTGCAGGTTGTCATAGCAACTGCCATAGCAATGGGTCTTTTTGATGGTTGCCATGGCAACCAGACTTAGCAACAGGTCTCAGTGCAAGTGTCCATGACAACAGTCTCTGGCAATGGGTTTCTATGATGATTGCCGGGACAGCTGACCCAAGCTGCCATGGAAACGTCACAGACCCAGAATTCCATGGCACAAGCCCATAGCAATGTGCCCTAATGCAGGTTTCCACGGCAACCAACTATCACAACTGGTCCAAATCTTGGTTGCCATGGCACCACACTTAGGAAGGGGTCCACTGATGAGTGCTGTGGTAACTGACAAGCGGTATAGGATCATAAATCGCTGCCATAGCAACGGACTCTGGCTACAGGACTCAGCTTGTTCCCATGGCAACCACCCCGGGGTGGTTGCATCTCCATGGAGCTGCCGCGGACCATGCATGAGCAACATGTCCTGGTGATGGTTGTCATGGAAACTGACCACAGCAACAGGAAATTGTGATGGTTGCTAAGGAGCCAATTTGCCACAGGCACTCACAGAGGCTTCATGGTGACAACAGAGGTGTCTATGCTGCTAAAGAGCTGTGATGTCCCATGCAGTGACAGGGCTTCCATGGTGATATCCCAGGGGTCTGGACTACAAAGTAGATATATTTATATAAATATATATAGGATTTATTATGATAATGATTAAGTAAAAATATCTTAATCAGAATTATTTACTACCCAGTATAGGAGCTATAACAACTGTTGCAATATAGTGCACGAGGAAGCAATATTGAAGGAACTGTACCAAAGCAATTGCATTTAACCAAAACCAATTATTAAGTAGAGACTGATGTCACTCACCCAGACCAAAGACCTTAGGCAAATCTCTTTGGCTTAGCCTTGAGGAGTGACTTTGAGGGACGTCCCCACTCCAGGCAGGAATCTCCACACACAATCCCAAGAAGGGATATATCAGAAGACCCTGCCTTTAAAATTTGGGACTGGGCTTTTCTAGTATAAAGTGCTGGACTGTCAGTCAGGTGTGTCCAGGCTATGCCAGCTCAGCAGCTTTGGAGAAGTTCTCAGCGGTGTCACTTGTTTGTTCCTTTATATCCAGATATTTTACAAGGTCTGCCAAATATTCTCTCACTCTCAGGATGTTTAACTTAGGGATTGATGAGTCAGGCTGGTTTCAGCTTTGTTCAGTCCCCAAAACAGCATGACAACCTCCTCCCCGCCCTTCTTAATTTCCCACTGAGGGCTTTTCAAACAGGGCCTTGCTGGTGTTGTTTTACCCCATTCCAGGCAGAGCATCCTGCAACAGGACCCCCATGGGACACCTGTACCCGCTGTTCCAACTCTTTTCCTCACTGTCTCACCCCTTCCTCATCATCCTCACAATCCCCAGCTCCCCTGACAGCTTGGTATCCCCCCTCACCTTGCTTGGATTTGGTGACCTAGCCCCTCTCAGCTCATTTTGATGGTCCAAAGCCCCACCTTTTCCTCTCTCTCCTCCCCCTTTCCAATCGTCCACAATCCCCAGCCATCACTGATCTTGGTTTGGGTTGTCACACCCCTGTCCCGCTTGGTTTGGGTGTCCCACTCCCTCTTTTGCCCTGCTTTCCCACTGTCTCTCCCCTTCCCGCTCCCCCGAGTTCCCCTCACCCGCAGCCGGGGGGGTTCCCAGCACCACCAGTCGGGCCCCAACTCCTCCCACACAGCCTATCCCCAGTGCTAGGCAGGTGCTGACACCCCAAAAGCAGCCGGACAATGCCAGGGGGGTCCCCAAAAGCGGCCCTGGCCCACACAGCACTGGGAGCACCAGTCCAGCCCAGTTTGGAGCAGGCAGGTGGCATCAGCCGTCCCGGGCAGGGTCAGGCCCCTGCCGCAGCTGCCACCATGCTAAACTGAGTCTGAACTTGATCAACAGTTTATGCCTAGAGGCCCAACAGCACTTAACAGCACTTAACTGATAACTGAAGTCAAACAATTTAGCAAAGCATTCATATAGAATTTACAACACCATAACAGTAACTCACTTACAGGCCTGACAGACTTAACAAATCCAAAGTGCTGAAGAATCCAGGAGAGCAGCGTTCCCAGGACATTTGTTATGGCAGATTCACACTCACACAGACAGAAAGAGTCTGGACAAGGTACCTGGGAACAATTCCCTTGGGATTCAGGAAAATCCTCCCTTGGGATGCCACTGCACATTCTCAGAAGAACGGCTGAGCCTCAAGGAGTGAGAGGGATCAGCCCCGGATCTGCTGTCAGTCGGGATCCTCCAAATGCAGCAAATGGGAGAGTTGGGTGTGGCAATGGATTTGCCATATGCAGGATGGAAGAAGTCCTGTCAGAGATGGACTGGTGAGGAGAAAGAGGAAAACAGCTCAAACGTTATGGAGACAGAAGTTTTTAATGTGGTTTAAACATGTTTTCAAAATGGCTTTTTGTATTTTCTGCAAGGTTACTGTTTCTTCTTCC
>NW_024103825.1:7500-16095 GCF_003945595.2 Pipra filicauda | reverse complement strand
TTTATGAGGTCAGTGTGATGATGACACCAGCACCATTATGACATGTCTGTGCTTTATGACGTCAGTGTGGTGATGAGGCCGGTACCATTATGACATGTCTGGGATTTATGACGTCAGTGCCATTATGAGGTCTGCACCATTATGACATGTCTGGGCTTTATCAGGTCAGTGTGGTGATGAGCCCTGCACCATTATGACGTCTGGGTTTTATGGTGTCAATGTGATGATGAGGTCTGCACCATTATGACATGTCTGGGTTTTATGACGTCAGTGCCATAATGAGGCCTGCACCATTATGACATGTCTGGGCGTTATGAGGTCAGTGTGATGATGAGGCCTGCACCATTATGGCATGTCTGTGCTTTATGACATCGGTGTGATGATGAGTCCTGCACCATTATGAGGTGTCTGGGCTTTATGAGGCCAGTGTGATGATGAGGCCTGCACCGTTATGACGTGTGTCGTCTTTATGAGGTCACTGTGATGATGAGGCCTGCAACATTATGAGGTGTCTGGTCTTTTTGAGGTCACTGTGATGATGAGACCTGCACCATTATGACATGTCTGGGCTTTATGAGGTCAGTGCCATAAGGAGGCCTGCACCATGATGACATGTCTGGGCTTTATGAGGTCAGTGCCATGATGAGGCCTGCACCATTATGACCTATCTGGGCTTTATGAGGTCAGTGCCATGATGAGGCCTGCAGCAGTATGACATGTCTGGGCTTTATGAGGTCAGTGCCATGATGAGGCCTGCACCAATATGACATGTCTGGGCTTTATGAGGTCAGTGTGATGAAGAGACTTTCACCATTATGACATGTCTGGGCTTTATGAGGTCACTGTTATGATCAGGGCTCTACCGTTATCAGGGGTCTTGGCTTTCTGAGGTCCGTGCCATGAGGAGGCCTGCACCATTATGACATGTCTGGGCTTTATGAGGTCAGTGTGATGATGAGGCCTGCACCATTATGACATGTCTGGGCTTTATGACATCAGTGATGATGAGGCCTGCACTATTATGAGGTGTCTGGTTTTTTTGAGGTCAGTGTGATGATGAGACCTGCACCATTATGACATGTCTGGGCGTTATGAGGTCAGTGCCATGATGAGGCCTGCACCATTATGACATGTCGGGAGTTTATCAGATCAGTGTGGTGATGAGGCCTGCACCATTATGACATGTGTGGGTTTTATGAGGTCAGTGTGATGATGAGACCTGCACCATTATGTGATGTCTGGGCTTTATGAGGTCAGTGCCATGAGGAGACCTGCACCATTATGATATGTCTGGGCTTTATGTGGTCAGTGCCGTGATGAGGCCTGCACCATTATGACATGTCTGGACTTTATGAGGTCAGTGTGACGATGAGACCTGCACCATTTTGACGTCTCTGGGCTTTATCAAATCATAGTGGTGATGAGACCTGCACCATTATGACATGTCTGGGGGTTATGACATGAGTGTGATGATGAGTCCTGCACCATTATGACATGTCTGGGCTTTATGAGGTCAATGCCATGATGAGACCTGCACCATTATGACATGTCTGGGCGTTATGAGGTCAGTGCCATGATGAGGCCTGCACCATTATGACATGTCGGGAGTTTATCAGATCAGTGTGGTGATGAGGCCTGCACCATTTTGACATGTGTGGGTTTTATGAGGTCAGTGTGATGATGAGACCTGCACCATTATGTGATGTCTGGGCTTTATGAGGTCAGTGCCATGAGGAGACCTGCACCATTATGACATGTCTGGGCTTTATGTGCTCAGTGCCATGATGAGGCCTGCACCATTATGACATGTCTGGACTTTATGAGGTCAGTGTGACGATGAGACCTGCACCATTTTGACGTCTCTGGGCTTTATCAAATCATAGTGGTGATGAGACCTGCACCATTATGACATGTCTGGGGGTTATGACATGAGTGTGATGATGAGTCCTGCACCATTATGACATGTCTGGGCTTTATGAGGTCAATGCCATGATGAGTCCTGCACCATTATGACATGTCTGGGCTTTATGAGGTCAGTGCCATGATGAGGCCTGCACCAATATGACATGTCTGGGCTTTATGAAGTCAGTGTGAATAAGAGGCTTCCACCATTATGACATGTCTGGGCTTTATGAGGTCACTGTGATGATGAGGGCTCTACCGTTATCAGGTATCTGGGCTTTATGAGGTCGTGCCATGAGGTCAGTGCCTTGAGGCCTGCACCATTATGACATGCCTGGCTTTATGAGTTCAGTGTGATCATGAGACCTGCACCATTGTGACATTTCTGGGCTTTATCAAATCAGTGTGGTGATGAGGCCTGCACCATTATGAGATGTCTGGGTGTTATGACATGAGTGTGATGATGAGTCCTGCACCATTCTGACATGTCTGGGCTTTATGAGGTCAATGCCATGATGAGGCCTGCACCATTATGACATGACTGGGCTTTATGAGGTCAATGCCATGATGAGGCCTGCACCATTATGAGGTGTCTGGGCTTTATGAGGTCACTGTGATAATGAGGCCTGCACTATTATGACGTGTCTGGTCTATATGAGGTCAGTGCCATGATGAGGCCTGCACCATTATGACATATCTGGGCTTTATGAGGTCAGTGCCATGATGAGGCCTGCACCAATATGACATGTCTGGGCTTTATGAGGTCAGAGCCATGATGAGGCCTGCACCAATATGACATGTCTGGGCTTTATGAGGTCACTGTGATGAAGAGACTTCCACCATTATGACATGTCTGGGCTTTATGAGGTCACTGTGATGATCAGGTCTCTTTCGTTATCAGGTGTCTTGGCTTTCTGAGGTCCGTGCCATGAGGAGGCCTGCACCATTATGACATATCTGGGCTTTATGACGTCAGTGTGATGATGAGGCCTGCACCATTATGACATGTCTGGGCTTTATGACATCAGTGATGATGAGGCCTGCACCATTATGAGGTGTCTGGTTTTTTTGAGGTCAGTGTGATGATGAGTCCTGCACCATTATGACATGTCTGGGCTTTATGAGGTCAGTGCCATGATGAGACCTGCACCATTATGACATGTCTGGCCTTTATGAGGTCACTGTGATGATGAGGCCAGCACCATTATGACGTGTCTGGTCTAGATGAGGTCAGTGCCATGATGAGGCCTGCAAAATTATGACATGTCTGGACTTTATGAAATCAGTGTGGTGATGAGACCTGAACCATTATGACATTTCTGGGCTTTATGACATCAGTGTGATGATGAGTCCTGCACCATTATGAGGCGTCTGGGCTTTATGACATGAGTGTGATGATGAGACCTGCACCATTATGTCATGTCTGGGCTTTATGAGGTCAGTGTGATGATGAGGCCTGCTGCACTATGACATGTCTGGGCTTTATCATGTCACTGCGATGATGAGACCTGCACCATAATGACATGTCTGGGCTTTATGAGGTCAGTGCCATGATGAGGCCTGCACCATTATGACATGTCGGGAGTTTATCAGATCAGTGTGGTGATGAGGCCTGCACCATTATGACGTGTCTGGGCTTTATGAGGTCACTGTGATGATGAGGGCTCTACCGTTTTCATGTGTCTGGGCTTTATGAGGTCACTGTGATGATGAGGGCTCTACCGTTTTCATGTGTCTGGGCTTTATGAGGCCAGTGCCAAGATGAGACCTGCACCAGTATGATATGTCTAGGCTTTATGAGGTCAGTGCCATGAGGAGGCCTCCACCGTTATCAGGTGTCTGGGCTTTATGAGGTCAGTGTGATGATGAGGCCTGCACTATTATGACATATCTGGGCTTTATGAGGTCAGTGCCATGATGAGGCCTGCACCAATATGACATGTCTGGGCTTTATGAGGTCAGTGCCATGATGAGGCCTCCACCGTTATCAGCTGTCTAGGCTTTATGAGGTCAGTGTGATGATGAGACCTGCACCATTATGACATGTCTGTGCTTTATGACGTCAGTGTGGTTATGAGGCCTGTACCATTATGACATATCTGGGATTTATGACGTCAGTGCCATGAGGAGGCCTGCACCATTATGACATGTCTGGGCTTTATGAGGTCAGTGCCATGATGAGACCTGCACCATTATGACATGTCTGGCCTTTATGAAATCAGTGTGGTGATGAGACCTGAACCATTATGACATTTCTGGGCTTTATGACATCAGTGTGATGATGAGTCCTGCACCATTATGAGGTGTCTGGGCTTTATGACATGAGTGTGATGATGAGACCTGCACCACTATGTCATGTCTGGGCTTTATGAGGTCAGTGTGATGATGAGGCCTGCTGCACTATGACATGTCTGGGCTTTATCATGTTACTGCGATGATGCGACTTGCACCATTATGACATGTCTGGACTTTATGATGTCAATGTGATGATGAGACCTGCACCATTGTGATGTGTCAGGGCTTTATGAGGTCAGTGCCATGAAGAGGCCTGCACCTTTATGACATGTCTGGGCTTTATGAGGTCAGTGTGATGAAGAGAGTTGCACCATTATGACGTGTCTGGGCTTTATGACGTCACTGTGATTATGTGACCTGTATCATTATGTGGTGTCTGTGCTTTATGAGGTCAGTGTGATGATGAGGCATGCACCATTATCACATGTCTGGGCTTTATGAGGACAGTGCCATGTGGAGGCCTGCACCATTATGACATGACTGGACTTTATGAGGTTAGTGTGATGATGAAGCCTGCACCATTATCACATGTCTGGGCTTTATGAGGTCACTGTGATGAAGAGACTTGTACCATTATGACGTGTCTGGGCTTTATGAGGTCACTGTGATGATGAGGGCTGTACCGTTATCAGGTGTCTGGGCTTTATGAGGTCAGTGCCATGATGAGGCCCGCACCGTTATCAGGTGTCTGGGCTTTAAGAGGTACAGTGTGATGATGAGACCTGCACCATTCTGACATGTCTGGGCGTTATGAGGTCAGTGCCATGATGAGGCCTGCACCATTATGACATGTCGGGAGTTTATCAGATCAGTGTGGTGATGAGACCTGCACCATTATGACATGTGTGGGTTTTATGAGGTCAGTGTGATGATGAGACCTGCACCATTATGTGATGTCTGGGCTTTATGAGGTCAGTGCCATGAGGAGACCTGCACCATTATGATATGTCTGGGCTTTATGTGGTCAGTGCCATGATGAGGCCTGCACCATTATGACATGTCTGGACTTTATGAGGTCAGTGTGACGATGAGACCTGCACCATTTTGACGTCTCTGGGCTTTATCAAATCATAGTGGTGATGAGACCTGCACCATTATGACATGTCTGGGGGTTATGACATGAGTGTGATGATGAGTCCTGCACCATTATGACATGTCTGGGCTTTATGAGGTCAATGCCATGATGAGACCTGCACCATTATGACATGTCTGGGCTTTATGAGGTCAGTGCCATGATGAGGCCTGCACCAATATGACATGTCTGGGCTTTATGAAGTCAGTGTGAATAAGAGGCTTCCACCATTATGACATGTCTGGGCTTTATGAGGTCACTGTGATGATGAGGGCTCTACCGTTATCAGGTATCTGGGCTTTATGAGGTCCGTGCCATGAGGAGGCCTGCACCATTATGACATGCCTGGGCTTTATGAGGTCAGTGTGATCATGAGACCTGCACCATTGTGACAGGTCTGGGCTTTATCAAATCAATGTGGTGATGATTCCTGCACCATTATGAGATGTCTGGGTGTTATGACATGAGTGTGATAATGAGTCCTGCACCATTCTGACATGTCTGGGCTTTATGAGGTCAGTGCCATGATGACGCCTGCACCATTATGACATGACTGGGCTTTATGAGGTCAATGCCATGATGAGGCCTGCACCATTATGAGGTGTCTGGGCTTTATGAGGTCACTGTGATAATGAGGCCTGCACTATTATGACGTGTCTGGTCTATATGAGGTCAGTGCCATGATGAGGCCTGCACCATTATGACATATCTGGGCTTTATGAGGTCAGTGCCATGATGAGGCCTGCACCAATATGACATGTCTTGGCTTTATGAGGTCACTGTGATGAAGAGACTTGTACCATTATGACATGTCTGGGCTTTATGAGGTCACTGTGATGATGAGGGCTCTACCGTTATCAGGTGTCTGGGCTTTATGAGGTCAGTGCCGTGATGAGGTCCGCATCGTTATCAGGTGTCTGGGCTTTAAGAGGTACAGTGTGATGATGAGACCTGCACCATTATGACATGTCTGGGCGTTATGAAGTCAGTGCCATGATGAGGCCTGCACCATTATGACATGTCGGGAGTTTATCAGATCAGTGTGGTGATGAGGCCTGCACCATTATGACATGTGTGGGTTTTATGAGGTCAGTGTGATGATGAGACCTGCACCATTATGTGATGTCTGGGCTTTATGAGGTCAGTGCCATGAGGAGACCTGCACCGTTATGATATGTCTGGGCTTTATGTGCTCAGTGCCATGATGAGGCCTGCACCATTATGACATGTCTGGACTTTATGAGGTCAGTGCCATGATGAGGCCTGCACCATTATGACATATCTGGGCTTTATGAGGTCAGTGTGATGATGAGGCCTGCACCAATATGACATGTCTGGGCTTTATGAGGTCAGTGCCATGATGAGGCCTGCACCAATATGACATGTCTGGGCTTTATGAGGTCAGTGTGATGAAGAGACTTCCACCATTATGACATGTCTGGGCTTTATGAGGTCACTGTGATGATCAGGTCTCTACCGTTATCAGGTGTCTTGGCTTTCTGAGGTCCGTGCCATGAGGAGGCCTGCACCATTATGACATGTCTGGGCTTTATGAGGTCAGTGTGATGATGAGGCCTGCACCATTATGACATGTCTGGGCTTTATGACATCAGTGATGATGAGGCCTGCACCATTATGAGGTGTCTGGTTTTTTTGAGGTCAGTGTGATGATAAGGCCTGCACCATTATGACATGTCTGGGCTTTATGAGGTCAGTGCCATGATGAGACCTGCACCATTATGACATGTCTGGCCTTTATGAGGTCACTGTGATGATGAGGCCTGCACCATTATGACGTGTCTGGCCTATATGAGGTCAGTGCCATGATGAGGCCTGCAACATTATGACATGTCTGGCCTTTATGAAATCAGTGTGGTGATGAGACCTGAACCATTATGACATTTCTGGGCTTTATGACATCAGTGTGATGATGAGTCCTGCACCATTATGAGGTGTCTGGGCTTTATGACATGAGTGTGATGATGAGACCTGCACCATTATGTCATGTCTGGGCTTTATGAGGTCAATGTGATAATGAGACCTGCACCATTGTGATGTGTCAGGGCTTTATGAGGTCAGTGCCATGAAGAGGCCTGCACCTTTATGACACGTCTGTGCTTTATGAGGTCAGTGTGATGATGAGGCCTGCACCATTATCACATGTCTGGGCTTTATGAGGACAGTGCCATGTGGAGGCCTGCACCATTATGACATGACTGGACTTTATGAGGTTAGTGTGATGATGAAGCCTGCACCATTATGACATGTCTGGACTTTATGAGGTCAGTGCCATGATGAGGCCTGCACCAATATGACATGTCTGGGCTTTATGAGGTCACTGTGATGAAGAGACTTGTACCATTATGACGTGTCTGGGCTTTATGAGGTCACTGTGATGATGAGGGCTCTACCGTTATCAGGTGTCTGGGCTTTATGAGGTCAGTGCCATGATGAGGCCTGCACCGTTATCAGGTGTCTGGGCTTTATGAGGTATAGTGTGATGATGAGACCTGCACCATTATGACATGTCTGGGCGTTATGAGGTCAGTGCCATGATGAGGCCTGCACCATTATGACATGTCGGGAGTTTATCAGATCAGTGTGGTGATGAGGCCTGCACCATTATGACATGTGTGGGTTTTATGAGGTCAATGTGATGATGAGACCTGCACCATTATGTGATGTCTGGGCTTTATGAGGTCAGTGCCATGAGGAGACCTGCACCATTATGATATGTCTGGGCTTTATGTGCTCAGTGCCATGATGAGGCCTGCACCATTATGACATGTCTGGACTTTATGAGGTCAGTGTGACGATGAGACCTGCACCATTTTGACGTCTCTGGGCTTTATCAAATCATAGTGGTGATGAGACCTGCACCATTACGACATGTCTGGGGGTTATGACATGAGTGTGATGATGAGTCCTGCACCATTATGACATGTCTGGGCTTTATGAGGTCAATGCCATGATGAGACCTGCACCATTATGACATGTCTGGGCTTTATGAGGTCAGTGCCATGATGAGGTCTGCACCAATATGACATGTCTTGGCTTTATGAAGTCAGTGTGAATAAGAGGCTTCCACCATTATGACATGTCTGGGCTTTATGAGGTCACTGTGATGATGAGGGCTCTACCGTTATCAGGTATCTGGGCTTTATGAGGTCCGTGCCATGAGGAGACCTGCACCATTATGACATGCCTGGGCTTTATGAGGTCAGTGTGATCATGAGACCTGCACCATTGTGACATGTCTGGGCTTTATCAAATCAGTGTGGTGATGAGGCCTGCACCATTATGAGATGTCTGGGTGTTATGACATG